>NC_091307.1:17568247-17598247 GCF_038502225.1 Cherax quadricarinatus
CCCTAGGCTTTCTTAACTTGTTTAACTCACTCCAATTTTTTTTCTTATTTTCATTCAAATTTCTTGACAGTGCCTCTCCCACTCTATCATCTGCTCTCCTTTTGCACTCTCTCACCACTCTCTTCACCTTTCTTTTACTCTCCATATACTCTGCTCTTCTTATAACACTTCTGCTTTGTAAAAACCTCTCGTAAGCTACCTTTTTCTCTTTTATCACTCCCTTTACTTCATCATTCCACCAATCACTCCTCTTTCCTCCTGCCCCCACCCTCCTATAACCACAAACTTCTGCCCCACATTCTAATACTGCATTTTAAAAACTATTCCAACCCTCTTCAACCCCCCACTACTCATCTTTGCACTAGCCCACCTTTCTGCCAATAGTCGCTTATATCTCGCCCGAACTTCCTCCTCCCTTAGTTTATACACTTTCACCTCCCTCTTACTTGTTGTTGCCACCTTCCTCTTTTCCCATCTACCTCTTACTCTAACTGTAGCTACAACTAAATAATGATCCGATATATCAGTTGGCCCTCTATAAACATATACATCCTGGAGCCTACCCATCAACCTTTTATCCACCAATACATAATCTAACAAACTACTTTCATTACGTGCTACATCATACCTTGTATATTTATTTATCCTCTTTTTCATAAAATATGTATTACTTATTACCAAATTTTTTTCTACACATAGCTCAATTAAAGGCTCCCCATTTACATTTACCCCTGGCACCCGAAATTTACCTACTACTCCCTCCATAACATTTTTACCCACTTTAGCATTGAAATCCCCAACCACCATTACTCTCACACTTGATTCAAAACTCCCCACGCATTCACTCAACATTTCCCAGAATCTCTCTCTCTCCTCTACACTTCTCTCTTGTCCAGGTGCATACTCGCTTACTATAACCCACTTTTCACATCCAATCTTTATTTTACTCCACATAATCCTTGAATTTATACATTTGTAGTCCCTCTTTTCCTGCCATAGCTTATGCTTCAACATTATTGCTACTCCTTCTTTAGCTCTAACTGTATTTGAAACCCCTGACCTAATCCCATTTATTCCTCTCCATTGAAACTCTCCCACCCCCTTCAGCTTTGTTTCACTTAAAGCCAGGACATCCAGTTTCCTCTCATTCATAACATCCACAATCATCACTTTCTTATCATTTGCACAACATCCACGCACATTCAGACTTCCCACTTTGACAATTTTCTTCTTCTTATTCTTTTTGGTAATCTTTACAGGGAAAGGGGTTACTAGCCCATTGTTCCCGGCATTTTAGTTGACTTTTACAACACGCATGGCTTACGGAGGAAAGATTCTTATTCCACTTCCCCATGGATATAAAAGGAAAATTAATAAGACCAAGAACTATTAAGATAAAATCAAAGAAAACTCAGATGAGTGTGTATAAATAAACGAGTACATGTATGTGTAGTGTGACCTAAGTGTAAGTAGAAGTAGCAAGACATGCCTGTAATCTTGCATATTTATGAGACAGACAAAAGATACCAGGAATCCTACCATCATGTAAAACAATTACAGGCTTTCGTTTTACACTCACTTGGCAGGGCGGTAGTACCTCCCTGGGTGGTTGCTGTCTACCAACCTACTACCTCATATATATATATATATATATATATATATATATATATATATATATATATATATATATATATATATATATATATATATATATATATATATATATATATATATATATATATATATATATATATATATATATATATATACATACTACTGAATCTTTGTGCATATACACAATAAACATTAACTTAATAATCATAACAACAATAATAATAATTATTAATAATAATTAATAATAATAATAATAATAATAATAATAATAATTAATAATAATAATAATAATAATAATAATAATAATAATAATAATAATAATAATAATAATAATAATTAATAATGATAATAATAATAACAATGGAATCATCTGAACGAGTCCCTCGCGCTCGGCTGAACGGTCCAATCAACGCGCTCAGCTCGCATTAACTGCGAGTTTATTTGATGATGACGAAGGATTGTTAGAGCGGTGCAACGATGTGTAATTGATGTTTGCGCTTTTTCCCTGTAATGAACAGCCACGGACGTGCTTGGCACCAACGAGGCGTAGCGTTACACAGCTGTAGTGTTCGCTATGTTGCACAGCTGCCATGTTGCAGTAATAGTAAACACGACTGCTCCTTCATGTAACATTCAGCAATGTTATTTGTTCCAGATCTTGGCTGATAGGTCTTGGCTAAGAAATTTGGATGTTAGTTTCAATATGATGACTCATGAATTCCTCTTCTAATTCCCTTCAGAATTTCAACGCTAATATTAAACTCATGTCTCACTCTGCACTATTCCAATCGCTAGCATTGCGACTCAAGGGGCTGGGGTTGTGAATATAAGGATATCTTTCATTTTATTTATTTATTTAATTATTTATTTATTTATTTATTTATTTATTTATTTTGCTATTCAGCGTTCCATTTCAGATATCGAAGTTCCTAAATCAAGTGATCCATTAAAAGAAAGATTTTTCTTCAAACGCTGAGCTGAAGCATAATTTAGATATTATTGAAAATGATATAAAATACCGTCAAGTTGAAGATTAAGACACACGTGCAACAGTAATCAAATAAAGATGAAGTAATCAGTCCATCAACCTTGGAGAAAAAGTATTTGAGGTGGTCAGTCCCTCACCCAGGATAAGAGTTCATCTTAATGGTCTGGAACGTTATTACTACTGCTGCTTCTGCATTTGACTGAAGAAGCCTACTGTGTAGACAAAACATTTCATCAATATAGACACCCAACTGCTACACACGTGTCTTAATCATAATTTAACTAGAGCGTTGCCAAAGCAGTGTAATCATCACACTCCAGCCTTCATCGGAACTGTGTAATCATATCACTAATATCAAGCAATTTCAAAAGCAAATTGAAATCTCGTAAGTCTTTTGAGTGCGAGGGAGATTAACACAGGGAGAGAGACTACTGGTTCACTGTTGAAAGGTGAAATTATGGAAGCGATATCTTACAGTAGGAGTTATTTACTGTGTGTGTAAACTTAGCTTGTCAGGTGATGTCGAAGAAGATAACGACTCTCCTCTAAGCATTAGCAATGTAGAGTTAACTGAGGAGAGTCCAAGAAAATTAAGGAATGCAGGTACTTCTAGTTGGATTCCTTAGATGAACGTCACACAGACAGACAGACAGACACACACACACACACACACACACACACACACACACACACACACACACACACACACACACACAAACACACACACACACACACACACACAGAAGCTCCTAAGTGACCTTGATACCTAAAAGGCGGTGGGACAGGACAACATCTCTCCTTGGGTCCTTAGAGAGGGAGCAGAGACACTGTGTGTGCCACTAACCAAAATCTTCAACACTTCCCTTGAAGCTGGGCAACTACCTGAAGTATGGAAGATGACAAATGTAATCCCCATCTTTAAGAAAGGAGACAGAAATGAAGCACTAAACTATAGACCAGTGGCACTGACGTGTATAGTATGCAAAGTCATGGAGAAGATTATCAGGAGGAGAGTGGTGGAGCACCTGGAGCGGAACAAGATTATAAACGACAGCCATCACGGATTCATGGAAGGCAAATCCTGTGTCACAAACCTACTAGAGTTTTATGACAAGGTAACTGAAGTAAGAAATGAGAGGGAGGGGTGGGTTGATTGCATTTTCTTGGACGGCAAGAAGGCCTTTGACACAGTTTCTCACAAGAGATTAGTACAGAAGCTAGAGGATCAGGCACATATAACAGGAAGGGCACTGCAATGGATCAGAGAGTACCTAACAGGGAGGCAACAGCGAGTCATGATCAGTGATGAGGTATCACAGTGGGTGCCTGTGACGAGCGGGGTCCCAGAGGGGTCAGTCCTTTGACCAGTGCTAGTCTTGGTATATGTGAACGACATGACGGAAGGAATAGACTCAGAAGTGTCCATGTTTGCATATGATGTGAAGTTAATTAGGAGAATTAAATCAGATGCTGACCAGACAGGTCTACAAAGTGACCTGGATAGGCTGGATGCGTGGTCCAGAAACTGGCTTCTAGAATTTAACCACAACAAATGCAAAGTCATGAAGATCGGAGAAGGGCAAAGAAGACCGCAGACAAAGTATAGGCTAGGAGGCCAAAGACTGCGAACCTCACTCAAGGAGAAAGATCTAGGAGTGAGTATAATACCGAGTACGTCGCCAGAAGCACACATTAACCAGATAAATGCTGAGGCAAATGGGCGCCTGGCAAACCAGTACCTCAGTAAGGAATCGTTCAAGACTTTATACACTGTGTTCGTCAGGCTCATACTGGAGTACGAAGCACAAGTTTGGAACCCACACATGGTCAAACAAGCCTGGTTCCAGAGTTAAGGGGAATGTCCTACGAAGAAAGGTTAAGGGAAATCGGTCTGTCGACACTGGAGGACAGGAGGTTCAGGGGAGACATGATAACGACATACAAAATACTGCATGGAATAGACAAGGTGGACAGAGACAGGATGTTCCAGAGATAGGCCACAGAAACAAGGGGTCACAATTGGAAGCTGAAGACACAGATGAGTCAAAGGGATGTTAGGAAGTATTTCTTCAGCCACAGAGTTGTTAGGAAGTGGAATAGTCTGGCAAGCGACGTAGTGGAGGCAGGAACCATACATAGTTTTAATACGAGGTATAATAAAGCTCATGGAGCAGGGAGAGGGAGGACCCAGTAGCGGTCAGTGAAGAGGCGGGGCCAAGAGCTGAGTCTGGACCCCTGCAACCAGAATTAGGTGAGCACACACACACACACACACACACACACACACACACACACACACACACACACACACACACACACACACATACGCACATACACACACACTACAATCCATACCCACAGCTTCCACCCAACACCGAGCTATAGAATCCCACAGAGTGCTACCAGGTCCCCCACCCTCACAGGACCCCCAAACCACACTGTTGGAAAGGAAACTGAAGGTATGGTACACAAACGCTGATGGAATAACAAATAAGTGGGAGGAGTGGCACGAAAGAGTCAAAGAGGCATCACCGGACATCATGCTCTCACAGAAACCAAGCTTACAGGTATGATAACAGATTCCATCTTTCCAACGGGATACCAGATCCTGAGGAAAGACAGGGGGAACAGGGGATGATGGAGAAGTGCCTTTGCTGATCAAAAACCGATGGAATTTTGATGAGTTGGAGAGAGGAGACAGCGGAGAAGAAAGTGATTACATAGCGGGAACGCTTCACTCTGGAGGTCCCAAGGTGGTAATAGCAGTGATGTATAACCCACCACAGAACAGTAGAAGGCCAAGGCAAGAGTACGACGAGAACAATAGAGCGATGGGTGACACACTGGCTGCAGTGGCCAGAAGAGCTCATGCATGCAGGGCAAAGCTCCTGATCATGGGTGACTTTAACCACAAGGAGATCGATTGGGAGAACTTGGAGCCACATGGGGGCCAAGATACATGGAGGGCTAAGATGATGGAGGTGGTACTGGAAAACTTCATGTACCAACACGTAAGGGACACTACAAGAGAGAGAGGAGAGGATGAACCAGCAAGACTGGACTTAGTATTCACCTTGAGTAGTGCGGATATCGAGGACATCACATATGAAAGACCTCTTGGGGCCAGCGATCATGTGGTTTTAAGCTTCGAATACACAGTAGAGCTACAAGTGGAGGGGGAAGCAGGAAGGCCAGGACGAATGAAGCCAAACTACAAGAAAGGGGACTTCACGGAATGAGGAACTTCCTGAATGAGGTTCAGTGGGACAGAGAACTGGCAGGGAAGCCATTTAATGAGATGATGGAATATGTAGCAACAATATGCAAGGAAGCTGAGGAGAGGTTTGTACCCAAGGGAAACAGGAATAATGAAAAAGCCAGGATGAGCCCATGGTTCACCCAAAGGTGCAGAGAGGCAAAAACCAAGTGTGCTAGGGAATGGAAGAAATATAGAAGGCAAAGGACCCAGGAGATTAAGAAGAGCAGTCGTAGAGCCAGAAACGAATATGCACAGATAAGAAGGGAGGCCCAAAGACAATATGAAAACGACATAGCAGCGAAAGCCAAATCTGACCCGAAACTGTTATACAGCCACATCAGGAGGAAAACAACAGTCAAGGACCAGGTAATCAGGCTAAGGAAGGAAGGGGGAGAGACAACAAGAACTGATCGTGAAGTATGTGAGGAACTCAACAAGAGATTCAAAGAAGTGTTCACAGAGGAGACAGAAGGAGCTCCAGAAAGACGGAGAGGTGGGGCACACCACCAAGTACTGGACACAGTGCACACAACCGAGGAAGAAGTGAAGAGGCTTCTGAGTGAGCTAGATACCTCAAAGGCAATGGGGCCAAATAACATCTCCCCATGGGTCCTGAGAGAGGGAGCAGAGGCGCTATGTGTACCCCTAACAATAATATTCAATACATCTATCGATACAGGGAGATTGCCTGAGGCATGGAAGACAGCAAATGTAGTGCCAGTCTTTAAAAAAAGGAGACAGACATGAAGCACTAAACTACAGACCAGTGTCACTGACATGTATAGCATGCAAAATCATGGCGAAGATTATCAGGAGAAGAGTGGAATAACACCTAGAAAGGAATGATCTCATCAACAGCAGCCAACATGGTTTCAGGGATGGGAAATCCTGTTTCACAAACCTACTGGAGTTCTATGACATGGTGACAGAAGTAAGACAAGAGAGAGAGGGGTGGGTGGATTGCATATTCTTGGACTGCAAGAAGGCGTTTGACACAGTTTCACACAATAGATTAGTGCAAAAACTGGAGGACCAAGCAGGGATAACAGGGAAGGCACTACAATGGATCAGGGAATACTTGTCAGGAAGACAGCAGCGAGTCATGGTACGTGGCGAGGTGTCGGAGTGGGCACCTGTGACCAGCGGGGTCCCACAGGGGTCAGTCCTAGGACCAGTGCTGTTTCTGGTATTTGTGAACGACATGACGGAATGAATAGACTCTGAGGTGTTCCTGTTTGCAGATGACGTGAAGTTGATGAGAAGAATTCACTCGATCGAAGACCAGGCAGAAATACAAAGGGATCTGGACAGGCTGCAGACCTGGTCCAGCAATTGGCTCCTGGAGTTCAATCTCACCAAGTGCAAAGTCATGAAGATTGGGGAAGGGCAAAGAAGACCGCAGACGGAGTACAGTCTAGGGGGCCAAAGACTACAAACCTCACTCAAGGAAAAACATCTTGGGATGAGTATAACACCAGGCACATCTCCTGAAGCGCACATCAACCAAATAACTGCTGCAGCATATGGGCGCCTAGCAAACCTCAGAACAGCATTCCGACATCTTAATAAGGAATCATTCAGGACCCTGTACACCGTGTACGTTAGGCCCATATTGGAGTATGCGGCACCAGTTTGGAACCCACACCTAGCCAAGCACGTAAAGAAACTAGAGAAAGTGCAAAAGTTTGCAACAAGACTAGTCCCAGAGCTAAGAGGTATGTCCTACGAGGAGGGGTTAAGGGAAATCAACCTGACGACACTGGAGGACAGGAGAGATAGGGGGGACATGATAACGACATACAAAATACTGAGAGGAATTGACAAGGTGGACAAAGACAGGATGTTCCAGAGATTGGACACAGTAACAAGGGGACACAGTTGGAAGTTGAAGACACAGATGAATCACAGGGATGTTAGGAAGTGTTTCTTCAGCCACAGAGTAGTCAGTAAGTGGAATAGTTTGGGAAGCGATGTAATGGAGGCAGGATCCATACATAGCTTTAAGCAGAGGTATGATAAAGCTCACGTTTCAGTGAGAGTGGCCTAGTAGCGACCAGTAAAGAGGCGGGGCCAGGAGCTCGGACTCGACCCCTGCAACCTCAACTAGGTGAGTGCAACTAGGTGAGTATACACACACACACACACACACACACACACACACACACACACACACACACACCTGGAAAGAAACAAGTGTATAATTGACAACCAGCACGGTTTCAGGGAAGGAAAATCCTGTGTCACAAACCTACTAGAGTTTTATGACAAGGTGACAGAAGTAAGACAAGAGAGAGAGGGGTGGATCGACTGCATATTTTTGGACTGCAAGAAGGCCTTCGACACAGTTTCTCACAGGAGGTTACTGCAAAAGCTAGAGGATCAGGCACACATAACAGGAAAGGCACTGCAATTGATCAGAGAATACCTGACAGGGAGGCAACAACGAGTCATGGTACGCGACGAGGTGTCAGAGTGGGCGCCTGTGACAAGCGGGGTTCCACAGGGGTCAGTCCTAGGACCTGTGCTGTTGTTGGTATATGTGAACGACATAACGGAAGGGATAGACTCAGAAGTGTCCTTGTTTGCAGATGATGCGAAGTTAATGAGAAGAATCAAATCGGATGAGGATCAGGCAGGACTACAAAGAGACCTGGACAGGCTACAAGCCTTGTCCAGCAACTGGCTCCTTGAATTTAACCCTGCCAAATGCAAAGTCATGAAGATTGGGGAAGGGCAAAGAAGACCGCAGACACAATATAGTTTAGATGGCCAAAGACTGCAAACCTCACTCAAGGAAAAAGATCTGGGGGTGAGTATAACACCGAGCATATCTCCTGATGCGCACATCAATCAGATAACTGCTGCAGCATACGGGCGCCTGGCAAACCTACGGATAGCGTTCCGATACCTCAGTAAGGATTTGTTTAAGACTCTGTATACCATTTACGTCAGGCCCATACTGGAGTATGCAGCACCAGTTTGGAATCCACACCTAGTCAAGCACGTCAAGAAATTAGAGAAAGTGCAAAGGTTTGCAACAAGACTAGTCCCAGAGCTACGGGGATTGTCCTACGAAGAAAGGTTGAGGGTAATCGGCCTGACGACACTGGAGGACAGGAGGGTCAGGGGAGACATGATAACGACATATAAAATACTGCGCGGAATAGACAAGGTGGACAAAGACGGGATGTTCCAGAGAGGGGACACAGACACAAGAGGTCACAATTGGAAGTTGAAGACTCAGATGAATCAAAGGGATGTTAGGAAGTATTTCTTCAGTCATAGAGTAGTCAGGCCGTGGAATAGCCTAGAAAGTGACGTAGTGGAGGCGGGAACCATACATAGTTTTAAGGCGAGGTATGATAGTGCTCATGGGGCAGGGAGAGAGAGGACCTAGTAGCAATCAGCGAAGAGGAGGGGCCAGGAGCTGTGAATCGACCCCTGCAACCACAAATAGGTGAGTACAAATAGGTGAGTACATGCACACACTCACCCGCCGATATATATACTTTGGCACAGCCTACACCAAACTGATTTCAGAGTTATTTCACATGAGGCTCGAGGAAAGACTAAGGGACAGGAGGAAAGAAAGGTCAGAAATGATTTTTGCACGTAACTCAAGTACACTGTCGGGGAGTATAATGTCAGAGGGACCTGAGGCAGCAAATGTAGATGGAAGACGCTTGCTCAGCCAAGAGGATGTGGAAAAATCTTTCACAAGTATCCCGGAGTAATGCGATAAATGCTACAAGGAAAAGCTAAGGAAATAATATAGGGCATCATAAGCCATAGATTCGCCTGTCAGTCACAGACTTACCCATCAGGATTATATTAACAGTATACAATACCGACAAGTAGATGAGTGCGAAATGTTTAGCCTACAAAGCACGTTTCTTCAGTCTAGTAATAATTGTAAAATTATCGACAAAAGGTTAGGTAAAAGGGCACAGATGCAACTAATGTGACATTTTAGTGTGGAACGTTTCTCTCTTTCTCTCTCTCTCTCTCTCTCTCTCTCTCTCTCTCTCTCTCTCTCTCTCTCTCTCTCTCTCTCTCTCTCTCTCTCTCTCTCTCTCTCTTTCTCCAGGAGCGAAACGTTGCCAGAATAAAATATCACTTTAGTTACATCATCTTTATTCTTCCGTCTAATACAGATAGCAGAAGCAGTGGAGAAGAAAATATGATGTGATCAGTCTGTGAGCATTGTAGTAGCTATCTTGAGGTGATCAGTCCCTCAGCCTGGAGGCAGGCATGAAGTCTTACCTATTAGAGCAAAGACCTTGCAATCACAGGAGCAAACCATCCCATCAGAGGCACAGATTAGTATCCCACATCTTCCACTAGAGCTAGAGATCTGCCAGTCAGGTCTGCAATCGTAGATACACCAACCACAGCAGCTGATTTGCAAATGAATCTAACCAACCTGCCCATTATAGGCGCAAAACTGACCGTTATAGACGCAAAACGGGCCATTATAGGCGCAAAATTGCCTCTCAGAGCAATAAACCTACCCAGCAAAACTACAAACTGCTCATCGGAATCACAAATATGCCCATCAGAGATGCAATGCAAACTTGCTATCAGACCCTCAGATCTCCCTATCAGAGTCGAAACAACTTGACAAGCATCAAGTTTACTGCAGTGTAGTAACTCCGTCCGAGCATTCTAAGTTCGGGTGGCTTCCCATTCTCCGCCCTGACTTGACATAAACCGACCACCGCACAATCCCTCCCTCGTGTATTTACTTATTTTCCCTACCCGCCTGTTTAGGGGCTTCGCGTCAGCTGTGTATAAAAAAAATCAGTTTACAAGGAATTAAAATTGGTGGGAAAGTAAACAGCTGCTTCCGACGGTGCTACCTTCAAAATTAAACGTTACAAACACTCCCACTCCCACACAAACTCTCTCTCTCTCCTCTCCCTCTCTCTCTCTCTCGCTCTCTCTCTCTCTCTCTCTCTCTCTCTCTCTCTCTCTCTACATATATATATATATATATATATATATATATATATATATATATATATATATATATATGTCAAATGAATATGTAAAACTGGTCAATTAGCAAGAACTCATTTAAAATTGAGTCCTTTCTGAAATTTTCTTTTACATGTTTAAAGATATATTTTTTTCATTAATGTTAATGTAAAAAAAATTAATTTTGCACCAAAAGAATCTTAGAAAACTTACCTAACCTTATTATAACAAGAGCAATTTATTTTAACCTAACCCAACTAAATATATTTTAGATTTATTTACAGTAATTTCAAACTAAACAAACGCAGTGAAATATATTTTTTTCGTTAAGTTCAGAATGATTTTGGCGAAATTATTGCATACACAAATTTTCACTTGTCCTATATGGCAAAATGAATGTTGCTATTTAAGCCAAGATCGCAAGTTCTGCCTATTCGGCACGACATATATATATATATATATATAACTCTCTCTCTCACTCTAATCATCTCTATATTAAACTCTCTTTAAATCTAGGTCAGTCATCACCACGGCATTCGACGAGTAAAGGGAATAATTAGTCATTAGTTTTATACGTATTAAATCTTTCAGACTGCAGAATTTTCTCCTAATTAGTGCTATTCAGTACATATATAATTTTCATGTTTATAAAAACATACCACTGTTATGCATTATGAATAGTCGTATTCATATATATATATATATATATATATATATATATATTATATATATATATATATATATGTATATATATATATATATATATATATACATATATATATATATATATATAATATATATATAATATATATATATATATATATATATATATATATATATACATGAAATCACGAAACAAGTGATTATGACTCATTTACCAAACTGCTTCAGGCCAGGGCTCAACGCTACCACACATTGTCCCGCCTCAAGAGGCAGCACAACGTACAGGTCACCTTACCACTGACCATCCAGCAGAGCTAGATATTTGTCTTGTGATCCGAGGGCACTCGTGGCAGTGGTATCTCAAGGATTAATTTTAGCCTTCTCCTGTTTCACACGAGAAAAAAAATCTAGCTCTGCTAGATGCGTGATATTTGTAGGATCACTGGCTCAGTGGTAAGGTGACATGTACATTGTTTTGTCTCTAAGCGGGACAATGTGTCGTGGGGTCGAAGCCTTTCCTGCCTATCTCAGGTGAGTCTAAAATCAGCGGCTATAAATGTGTACCGTCAATTATAAGATTGTGGTTTTATTAACCACGGACATGGACAAATATGCAACCATACTATCGCACAAAAACATTGAAATTCATACACAGTGTTAACACTTACTCTCGCATGAATACTGAAACTCAAACCCATGGAAATATACATGTAGTACATATATGTAACGTTACTGGTCGAGATCCAGTTGAGTTGCAAGAGAATGACCCAATATTCGATATGTAATAACTCCTGGGAGAATATTCTTTTATGAGCTTCTGTCTGGGTTGTAAAAACAAAAAAGCCATGGGTTGGCTGTCTTGATGGTTTTGAGAATTACGTTTTTTGGGGAACTTATTGTTTTTTTTTTCATACTTGAATATGCATTCCCTACAGAACTCTATTATATTTTTATTTGTCCATTTAATTTATAAAACAGTATTTCATTTTTGTTGGCTACCAGGTGTATATGATATAACTTGCAAAGCCTACAATGAACCTTAGTAAGCTTTATATATATATATATATATATATATATATATATATATATATATATATATATATATATATATATATATATATATGTATATATATATATATATATATATATATATATATATATATATATATATATATATATATATATATATATAAAACCAACTGAAGGAGAACTATTTCTGAGTGAGCAATATTCCAGGTAAAAATGCCAGATTTTCAAGCTTTCCTCTCCTGTCTTGGGCGCTTCTGGCAAGACCGCCGGAGCTTATGGCGTCTTTGGGAGGGTTGAGGGAGGCTGCCTTCAATACCATGATGGAGCAGACAGGAGGGAGGGAATCTTGATCTTGCTGGATGGGAAAGAGTAAGGAATGTCTGATGACCTTGGTGGGGAAGAAGGCTTAAGGATTTAAATGGAGAAAGAAGGTGCAAAGACCATGATGGAGGAGGTTAAATTTAACGTTAATATTAGATGGGTTATTGTTAGGAGCCAAACAGGCTAATGAGGGAACTAAGGTTTGATCCGAGCAAAGGAAGGGACGCTCTGGATCAAGAGCTCTTCACCGGTCTCAAGACATCACCTGGAAAAGGAAGAAGGAGCATCATTGACAATGATCACTCTAATGGAAAATATATTGTTTACTTTCTTACAGAACAAAAAAAATTTTGTAACCTTAATAAAGGGAAAATAAAAATAAATTAAGAATAAAGCATTTAGCACTATTATTTTTATTATGTCGATGGTTTAACTGAGACAGAAGACAGGCAAAGGACTACCTTGGATATATAAGATGGATACACAAACACTAGGATGAATAATAATATGAAAAATACTTGGGGTTCTCCATTATGGAAACGTTACGCCTGAGGCTTTATCAGTCCAGTACAGAGAATATCAGTATTCTCTGAAACGAACAGAGAGGACAAATGGGAATCGCGTCTGTCTCGCGCTCGGCGGACGAAGGATTAAACCTCTACCACGTAATGCGCTGCATGACCTACATGGGTTTAACGCTTAGCATGAATTATTTAAATTAATTTTTGGACTGGGCAGGGGAAGCCACATCTCATAGGCTTCAGCTCGTCGGTGTTGTAAACCTATGACATGTAAGTGTAGTTTGAAGTGGATCACGTAAGCTATGATGCAGTGTAAACATGCTGAATTTACATGTTATTATGCTAACTCTGTGTATTTAAATTCATTTACCGAGTTAACATATTTAAAAGTTGAATTTGTTACGTATTGAATGCACTTGTACCAAGCAAACTTAATAACCATTGTAAAAATCTAAGCTTAAAATAAAATTTACCCATCAGTATATGATAAAATTTACGTGAACTTCAAATGAGATACAGTATTATATATATATATATATATATATATATATATATATATATATATATATATATATATATATATATATATATATATATATATATATATATATATATACATATATATATATATATATATATATATATATATATATATATATATATATATATATATATATATATATATATATATATATATATAATATATATATATATATACATATATATATATATATATATATATATATATATATATATATATATATATATATATATATATATATATATATATATATATATTATCATTATTATTTATTTTTTTATTATCACACTGGCCGATTCCCACCAAGGCAGGGTGGCCCGAAAAAGAAAAACTTTCACCATCATTCACTCCATCACTTTCTTGCCAGAAGGGTGCTTTACACTAGTTTTTAAACTGCAACATTAACACCCCTCCTTCAGAGTGCAGGCACTGTACTTCCCATCTCCAGGACTCAAGTCTGGCCTGCCGGTTTCCCTGAACCCCTTCATAAATGTTACTTTGCTCACACTCCAACAGCACGTCAAGTATTAAAAACCATTTGTCTCCATTCACTCCTATCAAACACGCTCACGCATGCCTGCTGGAAGTCCAAGCCCCTCGCACACAAAACCTCCTTTACCCCCTCCCTCCAACCTTTCCTAGGCCGACCCCCCGACCCCTATCCCGCCTTCCTTCCACTACAGACTGATACACTCTTGAAGTCATTCTGTTTCGCTCCATTCTCTCTACATGTCCGAACCACCTCAACAACCCTTCCTCAGCCCTCTGGACAACAGTTTTGGTAATCCCGCACCTCCTCCTAACTTCCAAACTACGAATTCTCTGCATTATATTCACACCACACATTGCCCTCAGACATGACATCTCCACTGCCTCCAGCCTTCTCCTCGCTGCAACATTCATCATCCATGCTTCACACCCATATAAGAGCGTTGGTAAAACTATACTCTCATACATTCCCCTCTTTGCCTCCAAGGACAAAGTTGTTTGTCTCCACAGACTCCTAAGTGCACCACTCACCCTTTTCCCCTCATCAATTCTATGATTCACCTCATCTTTCATAGACCCATCCGCTGACACGTCCACTCCCAAATATCTGAATACATTCACCTCCTCCATTCTCTCTCCCTCCAATCTGATATCCAATCTTTCATCACCTAATCTTTTTGTTATCCTCATAACCTTACTCTTTCCTGTATTCACCTTTAATTTTCTTCTTTTGCACACCCTACCAAATTCATCCACCAATCTCTGCAACTTCTCTTCAGAATCTCCCAAGAGCACAGTGTCATCAGCAAAGAGCAGCTCTGACAACTCCCACTTTGTGTGTGATTCTTTATCTTTTAACTCCACGCCTCTTGCCAAGACCCTCGCATTTACTTCTCTTACAACCCCATCTATAAATATATTAAACAACCACGGTGACATCACACATCCTTGTCTAAGGCGTACTTTTACTGGGAAATAATTACCCTCTTTCCTACATACTCTAACTTGAGCCTCACTATCCTCGTAAAAACTCTTCACTGCTTTCAGTAACCTACCTCCTACACCATACACTTGCAACATCTGCCACATTGCCCCCCTATCCACCCTGTCATACGCCTTTTCCAAATCCATAAATGCCACAAAGACCTCTTTAGCCTTATCTAAATACTGTTCACTTATATGTTTCACTGTAAACACCTGGTCCACACACCCCCTATCTATCTATCTATATATATATATATATATATATATATATATATATATATATATATATATATATATATATATATATATATATATATATATATATATATATATATATATATATATATATATATATATATATGTGTGTGTGTGTGTGTGTGTGTGTGTGTGTGTGTGTATACACACACACGCGCGTGTGTAATTCCTGAACTATAAAAAATATTCACTCGTGATTCCTAACGAAATTATATTTGAAATTTATTAAATGATGATAAATTATAAATTCTGCCCTTTTCTAAAATAGCTACTAAACACGGCCTGATAGATCATGACCAAAAACATTGCCAGATAACATCTAAATTGTTACGGCTCGTGCAGCGCCTGAGGAGATGTAATCTCGTATGATCCAAGGAAAGGAAAGGTAGCTTCAATCACTTCGACGAAGAGCCCTTCAACAGCGTTAAAACATCTCCCTCGAGGGAAGGAGTTAGATTACGACAGCTATACTGTGCTCACAGAGTGGAAAAATAACACCTAAGAGACCACGGCCACGAGTGTTGTCAGGAAACACCTCATAATACTCTGTGGCCACGAACCTCGTCAGGTAACACTTTGTGATAGATCGTAGTCACGGACAAAACCAAGTAACACCTCGTTATCTCTCACTATGTAGTCTAAACGAGACACTTTCCTAAGACTTTATTTATACACTTACGTTCCTCGCCTCCCAGTATATCACATAATGCTGCTAGCACTTCAGGACCTAGTGACGTACCCCGCTGTAAATCAATTTCGAGCGCCCGGGACATGATTCATGGAGACAAGAAATTTTTCCCCTTTCTCTGTGTGGACGCTACTAACGCAGGTTACATAAGAAATGTACTACCTTCTGTGTATTTACGTGGTGATAGCAGTGTAGTAACGTCAGTTAATATGTGAGAGGAAGGCTGGCCTCCATCCATTTACCATAAACAATTCGGAATGAAAGGGAGATTGTCTTTGCACATGCCAGTATAAAGGGTGTCATTATATTCTTCTATGGGATGACATACTGAGAGGAATCATACCCTAACCAAATTCCTAAATAAAGGCTGCTGTTGGGTCTATGATGTAGTATGGGATTAGGTGTGAGCTATGAGTTTGTTGCCTGTTTTCGGGATTAATTTGCTCTGTGTCATTTGGTGGAATGGAAAGAAAAATATTTAACTCTCATATTTGATATATGTTTCCATGTGTAATTTGCATGTGTTTTTAGTTATAAATATTATACGAAACACTAAGGAAAATCTTGGGAGATGGAGAGGTAGGTCAGTTCAAGAACTTCTGTGCTGGGTAAGAATCTGACGTACTGCCAAAGGAGGGTTAAGAGTCTGGTGGGTAAGACATAAGAACATAAGAAAGAAGGAACACTGGAACAGGCCTACTGGCCCATGCGAGGCAGGTGCAATTCTCCTACCGGCTTAAACCAACGCCCTAACTTAGGTCAGGAAGGAGCACGGCATTTGACCTGGTAGCACAGGCTAGTCAGATCCAACTCACACCCACCCACACCCTGAAAGACCTGAAAGCACTGTTATGAGAGCCTGGAAATACTGTTATGGGATGTATATAGGAGCCTGAAAGTACTTTTTGGGATACATGTTAAGAGTCTGGAAGTACTGTGATAGACCGTAAGAGTCTGGAACGACTTGTGGAGAGCAGGCAAGATCCTGGAAACTCTGCTGTGGAGGGAAGATGAGAGCCTGGGAGCACTTGTATGGAAGGTGGATGAGAACCTGGAATTATTGCTGTCATGGATAGCAGGTGTAAACCTGGAGGCAGTGTTATGGAGGACGGGTAAGAGTCTCAAAGTACGGGTGTGTAGGGAGGGTGAGTGCCGGAATATATTGCTTTTAGCTGTAAGTACCTGGAGGCACTGCTGTGGAGACAGTGTGAAAGGCTGAAATTACTGATGTGAAACGTAGGAACCTGGAAATACTGTAGTGGAGGAAGGGTGAGTCTACAACACTGTAGTGGAGGGGGAGTGAATCTACAATACTGTAGTGGAGGGGAGATGAGTCTACAATACTGTAGGGAGGGTGAGAGTTTATGAACACTGGAGTGGAGGGAGGGGTGAGAGTTTACAAACACTGGAGTGGAGGGAGGGATGAGAGTTTACAAACACTGGAGTGGAGTGAAGGGTGAGAGTTTACATACATCGTAGTAGAGGGAGGGTGATTCTAAAAACACTGTAGTGGAGGGAGGGTGATTCTAAAAACACTGTAGTGGAGGGAGGGTGATTTTAAAAACACTGTAGTGGAGGAAGGGTGATTCTAAAAACACTGTAGTAGAGGGAGGGTGATTCTAAAAAGACTGTATTGGAGGAAGGGTGATTCTAAAAACGCTGTAGTGGAGGGAGGGTGATTCTAAAAACACTGTAGTAGAGGGAGGGTGATTCTAAAAACACTGTAGTGGAGGGAGGGTGATTCTAAAAACACTGTAGTGGAGGAAGGGTGATTCTAAAAACACTGTAGTGGAGGGAGGGTGATTCTAAAAACACTGTAGTAGAGGGAGGGTGATTCTAAAAACACTGTAGTGGAGGGAGGGTGATTCTAAAAACACTGTTGTGGAGGGAGGGGTGAGAGTTTACAAACACTGGAGTGGAGGGAGGGATGAGAGTTTACAAACACTGGAGTGGAGGCCTGGCGCTATGCGTTAACTAACACATTGATCACGCGTCCTAGTGGAAGGTGCCAGCATTACTCTTGGCAAAAAGAGAACGCCGGAGCAAATACTTTACTTTAAGGTGACAGTTAAAATGAGAAATATTCCGGTTTATATTTTTATTACTTAGTATGCACGTTGCGGGGAAGCAAAAATGAACAAACGCATATCTTTGTGGATGATGCAGAGCTGATGAGGATATGAACGGTGGAGAACAGCCAGAAACTGTATGATAACTTAGACAAGTGGCTGCTGGGCTGGAATTTAACTTCAATAGGTGTGTAGTAATAATGATGGAAGACGCAGATAAACGACAGATGAGAACATATCATCTGGAAATGAAAGACTTCTGTCATCGGATAAAGAAAGGGATCTCGGGGATGATATTACACACAACCTTTTTTCCCCAAATTGCGCGAAGATAGGAAAACATCAGAAAGATTTGCTCGAATTTTAATTTGAAAAACTACTTCTAGGGCCCTAAACAGAGAATGAGTCCAGACGCTGTACACCAACGCCAGGCCAATCATCGACTATTTAGCACCGCGTTGAATCCAACACACAGTCAAACACAAAAATGCCTGGTCCAAACATTTTCCACAAGACTAGTCTCAGAGTTTACTGACATAAGCAACAAACATAGGCTAAAGAAGCTGAGACTCACGTCATTTGATGAACCATAACCAAGAGATCGTGAATAAGAGGAACAAGTGAGGAGTTTGTTGAAGTAAACTCCACAATTGGATTCAAAAATAGATTTTAGATAAGCCAAGGGGATAGGAATAAGCTATGCTAGTTGATTGAAGATTAAGAGCTTAAATTCTACCCCAACAGACACACTTTATTAGGCATGCACACACACACACACACACACACACACACACACATCCTCCCCCCTCACCCACACTTCCCCCCACACACACACAAACAGTGCATTTGGCTACCTCACACCTTCAAGTCACTCGATACAAGGCACTTGACAGAAGCGTGAAAGACAACACATGTAATCCCACAATTTAAGAGGAAAGAAAGATAGGTGAGCAGTGTTATCGGCATGCATATTATATAAGATGATGGAGAAGATAATCCGAAGACGAGTGGTGGATCACATGGAAGGCGCGGTATAGTAAGCATCACTCAGCACTATTTGAAACATAGTAAATTTTGTCTTACAAACCTTCTTGAGTTCTGTGACAAGGTAATAGACGCGATTCTTGAGAGGGGAATGGATGCACTGCATATTTCTCGACTGTAAATAGGCATTTGACAGGGTACCGCACAAGAGACTGGGTCGACAGCTAATAAAGATAGAAGGAATAACAATGAAAGCAGGAAAGTGAAACAAGACATACCTCACAGGAAGGAAACACAGTGGTTTTCCCGGAAGAGTCACTGGAGTGGGCAAGTGTGTCAAGCGGGTTTCCACAAGCCTCAGTACTGGGATTATTACTGTTAATGGTATATCCGTGTTTGCATACAATGTGAAAGTAATGAAGAGATTAAAACAGGAGAGAATAAGTTAAGGCTATAAATGAACCTGGGCAACTTATAGAATTGATCTGACAAGTGATTATTAGAATTCATCCAGTAACCACTTAAAAGGGTATATAAATGGGGAAAAACAGAGAAGACCAGAAACGGAGACAATACTACACAAATCATTAATGAAGTTCACATCTACCAAACAATCTCTGAACTATATAAACAATTAGTAAATCTAAGATTAGCTTTCAGGACTCTCATCAAAGAGTCATTCACTACATTACATGTGACATATATTAGGACTATGTGCAGTATCAGCATTGATTCCACACCTGATTAAATATGTATAGAGACTGGAAAAGTCCAGTGGTTTGCAACAAGACTAGTCTCACCTGTGGAATTTAAACTATGAGGAGTATATAAGTATCTGAACCTGATGACATCGGAGGACCGGAGGGCCAGGGGTAACTTGTTAATGGCATACAAATAGTCAGAGGAATAGATAGGATAGACAGGTACAGGCTGAGGAAAAAGGTGAAAAGATACAGGCTGTTCAAGAGGCGGGAAGCAGCTACACGAGGGCAATAATGGAAAATAAAAACACAGATAAGTCACATGAATGTCAGAGTATTTCTTCGATTTCAGAATAGTCAAGAAATGGAATGTCCTGGACAACAGAGTGGTAGATCCAACATCTATGCACATTATTAAGAAGTAGTATAATAAGACTCACGTAGTCAGGGGAGAGAATCAACCCCATTACGAAATTTTTAACAGGCGGGGCCAGGAACTGAGACTCGTCCTCTTCAACCCCAAACAGGTAAGTTTACACACAAACAGAAGGAATTATTAGAACTCACACTTTTAAAATATGAATAAATACCCTGTAGAAAGTACACCACAAAATCTTTGTTTCTCACAAGTGTTGAATTCTGGGATATAATTAAAAAAAAAATCTGTGTCCTACAACTTTAGGAAACTTTAAATTACCTGCAAATTACCTGCAAATTACCTGAAAATACGTAATTACATTCGTAATCACATAGTAAAATCAATAACAATAATAATAATAATAATAATAATAATAATAACGATAATAATAATAACAATAATAATTTGGAATTAATAATAATAATAATAATAATAATAATAATAATAATAATAATAATAATAATAATAATAATAATAATAATAATAATAATAATAATAATAATAATAATAATAATAATAATAATAGTAATTTGGTATTAATAATAATAATAATATTAATAATAATAATAATAATAATAATAATTTGGGATAAATAATAATAATAATAATAATAATTATTATTATAATAATAATAATAGTATTTTGTTATTTTTGAGCGCCTCCTCTTTCAAAAAATCACAGACACCAGCGCACTAAGCCATAAATACAATAACAACAGCAACAACAAATACTTTTCCTTCCCTATGGACTCATTTTTTTAATTATTTTTTTATTTTCTCTTTTTTAATCATTCGTGAATGTTTGTTCTTCCTCCCTTCCTCCCTTCGTCTCACCCTTCGACTTCCCCTCTCTCATCTTTCTTCCCTTCTCTCGCTCATTCTTTCTTTTCCTCATTCACCCTCTCCCTTACTCATTTCTTTTTTAAGTCCTATTTCCCTTCTTTCTCCCAGTTCTCTCACCCTACCATCTTTCTTCATTCCCTCTATCGCCCTCTTTAGCTTTATTTCTTGTCTTTCCTTCTCTGTTTCCCTCTTTGCCTTCCTACTTCCCTCCCTTCTATCCTTATCGCCCTTTATTTCCCACCCTTTAGCCCTCCTACTTTCTTGTCTCCCTCCTTCCTATCATTTTTCCTTCATTTTTCTTCATCTATTTCTCCTACTTGTATTGCCTGTCTGCCTCCCCTCTCCTACCCTTTCCCATTAATTTCCCTTCCTTTATGTCTCTTACAATTTTTAGGTCCCTCCCTCTTATTTCCCTTCCTTTATCTCTATTACCCTTCTTGACTCCCTCCTTCCCTCCCTCACATCACCTGAGAGTCGCCACAGACTTCTCCTAAACTTCTTACCTTTATACCTGGCTTCGCTAATTAAATCTGACTCGTAAAAAGGCAGACTTTCCGCCTCAAAGCACGAAAATATCTCATAGACACGACTCGTAAAAAAAGAGGAGCTTTTTATATTCCTGATATTCTTTTTTTATTCTCTTCGGTTCTTTATCCGAATTCTCTCCCATCCCAGTCCCTTTTCCCCTCCTCCTCTCTGAGCCCTAATGAATACAATTTTGTAATATGTATAAAATAATAATAATAATTACAATAATAATTACAATAATGATAATGATAATTAGAGTAATAATAAATGATGGTATCAATGAAGATACATTATTTTCTTCACTCGTCTCTCACTTCGAACGTTATCTTGAATCATCAAAGTTTTGAGGCCTGATTTGCCTGATTCATCGGCTTTTATAAGCCTAATTCATCGAGGTTTCGCTTGCCAGCAAATGTGGTTGGACGAGTCAGCAAAACTTGAGTCCAACACCTTACACCTTAGCATTAGCTATGAAATACTGAAGCAGCTCTAAACACGACAGACTTTACAAGATCCAGACACAGTCAGTAATGAGCCCAAAATACAACAACTGAACCCCGTCATTCCCCCCGTGGAAAGATCCGAAACTATTAACGAGTGATACGAGACGGCATGAAATACCCACAGATGTGAAATGGGACACTTTGAGGAAACGTTTCATCACGAAGGACTTTTTTAGGACAGAAGAGGCCATTTGAGGCGAAATGTTTTCCCAATAAAATATTCTGCACAGCGGCACAGCACCTGTGTTTTATTTCACATTAATAATAAATTATAAAATGTTCCTGAATGTCTGCGAAGTACATTCTAGTCTCTGATTACATGAATCTAGTTCGGATAAAACGTTTCGACGTCACTAATACATGTAGCTAATTAAATAACTTGGTTTTCTGAGCAGTTAGCTAGGTTTCTGAACGTAAGTGAAGGCTTACCTAGGTTTCTAATATTGATGAAGAGTTAGCTAAGTTTCTAATGCTTATATCATCATCTGGGTTTGTAACGATAATTAGCTGATAAATACTGGTAAATAGTTAGCTGGTAACTATCTAACGCTAGTGAATATTTTGCTTATTACCTCACACTAGTGAACATTTAGCTAGGTATCTAACACTAGAAAGCAGTTGGCTAGGCTTTCAATACTAGTAAATGCATGTCTAAGGAAGATAACATTGTCGCCACCATTGTGCCCGAGAAATTCATTTGCATTTGAATCTTCAGAGGATATTAATGTCCAGAGGCAAGCATTTTTCTGGCTAATATATCGTGGATTTATGGAAGACAATAAATTTCGAGAGGCGGAAACGTCTTTTAGAAGGATGCAGGTGTTTTCTAACACCATGACCAGGACCGACTGATGACCATCCACAGGTTCAACACGCAAATTTCCTCCCCAGTTGTCTTGGTAAAGAAAATATCATCCATTTCCTCATCCAAGGGGATGGATGTGAGGAGGGGAAGTTGAGAGAACAGGAGGGGAAAGGGGAAAAAGCTGGGGAGATAAGGAAAGGGATGACTTTTATTTTAATTTAGCAAAATTTGGATACATTAGCAGTATACTACTACCCTTATTCTTACACAGTGGAAACAAAAGTTAGTTATGTTTCCGTCATATTCCATCACGCAGGCCGGGGTTCATACAGGGTGCTGAAATCTGTCAGACTGAGCTGGCTGGGAGACTTCAGAATGGCAATGATAACATTGTCAAGCATCAAGTACGGGAGTAAAGTGATGTGGTGGGACTCACGGTGGAAGATGGTACAGGAGAAACCATAGAAGAAAACTTTATCTGCTGTAAAATATCTGGGAGTGTCATAGTGTCCTCGGTGTGTGCCCACCACCACCACCACGACCAACCCACAATACAACAATGTCAAGACCTGCCAGGACCTATCTTGAAGCCCATTACTGTGGGTAATTCACCCAAAATGCCACCTACCACCATCCTCCCAACCCCCTACCCTTTGCCGTCCATGATGATCGTCCATTCTAATAGATTATGGACACCACCAGGCGGCTCTGATGGAAAACAAACGCTTAATATCAGGAAAATGGGTCAATATTTCGTGTCTTTATGCAGGATGTTGTGGTCGCTTGTTTTACGGTAATGACACGGGGGTTAAAGGTCACGACCTGGGTCGCCAGCCATACCAAGGCAGACACTGCTCGCAATCACGCAAGTTAATGCTTAAAAGATTTATTTTAGGATACACACATGGGCACACATGCACACACACACACACACACACACACACACACACACACACACACACACACACACACACACACACACACACACACACACACACACACACACACACATCAGGAGGAAGACAACAGTTAAAGACCAGGTGATCAGATTGAGGACAGAAGGTGGAGAACTTACAAGAAATGATCAGGAGGTATGTGAGGAGCTAAACAGGAGATTTAAAGAAGTTTTTACAGTAGAGACAGGAAGGGCTCTGGGAAGACAGCACAGAAGGGAACATCAAGAGGGAATATACCAACAATTGTTGGATGACATACGAACAACCGAGGAGGAGGTGCAGAAGCTGCTAAGTGACCTTGATACCTCAAAGGTGATGGGACCAGACAACATCTCCCCGTGGGTCCTTAGAGAAGGAGCAGAGATGCTGTGCGTGCCCCTAACCACAATATTCAACACATCCCTTGAAACTAGGCAACTACCTGAGAAATGGAAGACAGCAAATGTAGTCCCCATATTTAAGAAAGGAAACAGAAATGAGGCACTAAACTACAGACCTGTGTCTGTGACATGTATTGTGTGCAAAGTCATGGAGAAGATTATCAGGAGGAGAGTGGTGGAACACCTGGAACGGAACAAGATTATAAATGAAAACCAGCATGGGTTCATGGAAGGTAAATCCTGTGTCACAAACCTTCTGGAGTTTTATGACAAGGTAACAGAAGTAATACACGAGAGAGAGGGGTGGGTTGACTGCATTTTCCTAGACTGCAGGAAGGCCTTTGACACAGTTCCCCACAAGAGATTAGTGCAGAAGCTGGAGGATCAGGTGCATGTAACAGGGAGGGCACTGGAATAGATCAGGGAATACCTGACAGGGAGGCAACAACGAGTCATGGTACGTGAAGAGGTATCACAGTGGGCGCCTGTGACGAGCGGGGTCCCACAGGGGTCAGTTCTAGGACCAGTGCTATTTTTGATATATGCGAACGACATGATGGAAAGAATAGACTCTGAAGTGTCCCTATTCGCAGATGATGTGAAGCTGATAAGAAGAATTAAATCGGATGAGGATGAGGCAGGACTGCAAAGAGACCTGGACAGGATGGACATGTGGTCCAGAAACTGGCTTCTCGAATTCAACCCTGCCAAATGCAAAGTCATGAAGATTGGGGAGGGGCAAAGAAGACCGCAGACAGAGTATAGGCTAGGTGGACAAAGACTACAGACCTCACTCAGGGAGAAAGACTTTGGGGTGACCATAACACCGAGCACGTCACCGGAGGCACACATCAACCAAATAACTGCTGCAGCATACGGGCTCCTGGCAAACCTGAGAATAGCGTTCCCATACCTTAATAAGGAATAGTTCAAGACACTGTACACTGTGTATGTTAGGCCCATACTGGAGTATGCAGCACCAGTCTGGAACCCACACCTGGTCAAGCACGTCAAGAAGTTAGAGAAAGTACAAAGGTTTGCAACAAGGCTAGTCCCAGAGCTCAGGGGAATGTCGTACGAGGAAAGGTTGAGGGAAATCGGACTGACGACACTGGAGGACAGAAGAGTCAGGGGAGATATGATAACGACATACAAGATACTGCGGGGAATAGAAAAGGTGGACAGAGATAGGATGTTCCAGAGAGGGGACACAGAAACAAAGGGTCACAACTGGAAGCTGAAGACTCAGACGAGTCACAGGGACGTTAGGAATTATTTATTCAGTCATAGAGTCGTCAGGAAGTGGAATAGCCTAGCAAGTGAAGTAGTGGAGACAGGAACCATACATAGTTTTAAGAAGAGGTATGACAAAGCTCAGGAAGCAGAGAGGGAGAGGACCTAGTAGCGATCAGTGAAGAGGCGGGGCCAGGAGCTGAGTCTCGACCCCTGCAACCACAATTAGGTGAGTACACAGACACACATACACACACACACACACACACACACACACACACACACACACACACACACACACACACACACACACACACACACACACCCACACACACACACACACACACACACACACACACACACACACACACACACACACACACACACACACACACACACACACACAGGTACAAGCAGCAGCCCAAGAGCTGAACGTCAAAACCCGGAAACGTAACTTGGTAACAACAACAGCAACTAGGTATTTACACTCAAATTCAGGAATGACAATAACTGCCTTTAAAAAAGGAGAACATACATGAAGGATAAAGAAAAGACTGCATTCCTCAAGTGCAATAACGTCTTCGGCACAATACCAGACGAAAGACTTGTACATAAAATGGACAAGCAGACTGGGGTATAAGAAACACCCTAAAGACGAAATTTTAAGAGTTACGGCAGAAATAATATGTCGTGGTTGTCGACAGTAACTTTACATGCTAATGGTAAGTTTTATGCCACTACAGCTTACTTGTGTGTGTAAATGACCTGAGTCGGGGAGTACAGGTTGCTCAGGTGCCTCTGTCGTGATTAGTATACAGTGTCATGCCTCGGCCACTCTTTATGCTGAATAACCCCCATGACGTATATTCGTTGTATTTACTCATACATATCAGTGTTTACAGACGGAATCAGAATTATGAAGAGGATACGAAGAGAACATTGCATGGAAGCTCAGAAAGACTTTACTTAGCCATTGGGACAGTGAAGTAAGTGGCTACCTGATTTCAACCCTAGTTAGTGTTTCAAAACCACACACCCAAGTGAAAGGAGACCGGAGACAGCTAGCCACCGATGGAGGAGCAAGCAGCAGCTCATAGGATTATGGAAATGCACATGGATTAGCGGATAAAATAGAAATAGTATATTGAGAAAAAGTATCCAGTGGACCTCGTAACATGAACGGCATTAAGCGCAGGACCGAGGCTGTGAACACTTTTCACTTAATCTCTGGAGGCTCTCCAGCTGGCGGAGGCCCCTGGGCTGCAGCCCCAGGAGGTCCTCCAGGTGGCGGAGGCCCCTGGGCTGCAGCCCCAGGAGGTCCTCCAGGTAACGGAGGCCCCTGGACTGCAGCCCCTAAAGCCCATGCCTTAATACCACACTGTGTACATAGAATGGATAATACAGAGCATGTATAATTTTTTGTACAATCGTACTAGCTGTCTAAATTTAAGGCAAAAATAGTAACAATAAAATTAATTAAAATGATGCAGATAAATGATACAATATAAATATAAACAAAGCACAAGGATGGTATCATTGTTTCTTTGTTCATTGTACATTAATGATTCTAATGTGGCTAACTGATCGGGACGCGAGGCTCTGAGGCTAACAATAAAATTATGCTTATTGCATAATTGGAATAATCTGTAAATTGTGGTTAAATTTTTTTCAGGAAATTTCTTCGTTCAGCCAACAATTCACACAATAATTCAGGCAACAATTCATCTCTCTTTTCTCTCTCTCTCTCTCTCTCTCTCTCTCTCTCTCTCTCTCTCTCTCTCTCTCTCTCTCTCTCTCTCTCTCTCTCTCTCTCTCTCTCTCTCTCTCTCTCTCTCTCTCTCTCTCTCTCTCTCTCTCTCTCTCTCTCTCTCTCTCTCTCTCTCTCTCTCTCTCTCTATTGATGAGTGTACACTAAGAGTAACAGTGTATGTGCATGTGGACTGGCATACGTAAATCTTCAATCCACATGGGCTTACATGTGGGATTCAAGTTCCCTTGTGGTGAGCAAGTTGACATACAGCCTTAATGAACCTCGTGTAGTCGATAGGTCTTGAACTCAATTAACTAACACACAGTTGAGAACAATATTGTTATTGGACTTAGAAGATCATGTGCTAAGAAAAGAAGAAAAATGATCATATGCATGATATGAGAGGATTAAAATATATAATAATGAATAACACAGTAAATTTAATATTACCAGTGCTCAACAGGCCTTGTTTTATTAAACTGTGGGTAAATACGCCGGGAAATTGTGTTTAAAAGAGGGCAAGTATCGTATTACACTGAATATGTTAACGTAATGAACATTTTTTACAATATATGTTGGTATTACATTAAGTGAGGATGTTTGAGCGAGACCGATGTAATCATGTCAACGGCACTCAAAAACTTGAATAAATACTTCAGCTCGCTTTTACAAAACCTTCAGTAGGTAGCATTGGTGTGAGCCTCGCCTAGATATACAAAATATAACATGGCTTTGCTGAGAGTAATGCCTTCCATTCTGGAAGGCAGAGGTAGACTTGGAAGAGCGTAGATCTAGAGAAGGCTTAATTACGACGTATTAAATTCGCATCGGAGAGGACAGGTTTGATAAAGGCAGACATATACAATGGGTAGGTGGTAGACGAGTTGATATCAGTGGAAGCTGTCCTCTCAAACCAATCACAGAAGACATTCTTCCAAAGAAAGTGAACTAAAATAGCAGCAAAAACGCAAAATTTAGGTAGGAGCACAATTAAAAAACAGAAAAAAGATGGAACTAAAGAGTAATAATTTACTGGAAGTAAGGTGTAGTAAAGACTTGGAACTAGTTAGATTACGATATGGTAGAATTAGAAGGTGACTCGCTACACGATTTCGTAATTTAATAAAACAGAGTGAATAACGTATTTCGTAATTTAATAAAACAGAGTGAATAACGTATTTCGTAATTTAATAAAACAGAGTGAATAACGTATTTCGTAATTTAATAAAACAGAGTGAATAACGTCTGTCTGTCGACCGACAGTTAACAAGAGCTGGAACACAACTTCAAGTAACAACATACACAAACACAACAAGAGGTTACCAGCTCAATCTTTCACCTGAGGCAAGTATAAAAACAGCATGAAACTTTAAAATGTAATAATAATTTTTAATTAATACGAACTATCTCGTACATAGACAAGTTATACGAGGCAAAAAAAAAAAAAAATAACTTTGACTAAATATGGGAGCAAACTAATAATAAAATTTCATGGAGTTCAAAAAGCATTTTTCTCTTGATAGCTATATTCTATAAATCAAAAAACGTTATTTAAATAATCACAACAGCCTATTTTTTATTGTCTCACACACACACACACACACACACACACACACACACACACACACACACACACACACACACACATACATACATACATATATATATATATATATATATATATATATATATATATATATATATATATATAAATATATATATATATATATATATATATATATATATATATATATATATATATATATATATATATATATATATATATATATATATTGCCATATAAGACAAGTGAAAATTTGTGTATGCAATAATTTCGCCAAAATCATTCTCAACCTAACGAAAAAAATATATTTCACTGTGTTTGTATGGTATTAAATTACTATAAACAAATATAAAATATAATTAGTTGGGTTAGGCTAAAATAAATTGTTCTTGTTATAATAAGGTTAGGTAAGTTTTCTAAGATTCTTTTGTAGCAAAATTAAAATTTTTTACATTAACATTAATGAAAAAAATATATCTTTAAATGTATAAGAGAAAATTTTAGAAAGGACTTAATTTTAAACGAATTCTTGCTAATTGACCAGTTTTACTTATTCGGTAAGACATATATATATATATATATATATATATATATATATATATATATATATATATATATATATATGTCGTGCCGAATAGGCAGAACTTGCCATCTTGGCTTAAATAGCAACGCTCATCTTGCCATATAGGACAAGTGAAAATTTATATATGCAATAATTTCGCCAAAATCATTCAGAACCTGACGAAAAAAATATATTTCACTGTGTTTGTTTAGTATTAAATTATTGTAAGCAAATCTAAAATATATTTAGTTGGGTTAGGCTAAAATAAATTGTTCTTGTTATAATAAGGTTAGGTAAGTTTTCTAAGATTCTTTTAGTGCAAAATTATAAATTTTTACATTAACATCAATGAAAAATATATATCTTTAAACGTATA
>NC_091307.1:17603247-17648247 GCF_038502225.1 Cherax quadricarinatus
TCATCCTCCGAGGATTACACACTGCTGGACTTCCAGAATGAGGATGGATGAGGGAAAGTGTTGCATGGGGGTGGAGAGGTGATGGACTGGGGTGGTGGGCGATGGTGCAAGGGGATGGGGAAGGACATGGGAGTGCTGGAAGAGAGCGGGGAAGCAGATTTTGAGAGAAAACAAAGAGGATGGTAAAGGGAATGCTGTGCCACGAGAATGATGAGTAGCAGAGCAAAGAGAAGTGGGATGTTATACAAATGGATTGATGAGGGAGGGGTTGGGACCGGATAGGTACAAATTTTTAAACAAAATCGAATACATCATCGGTGCCTGGCTACCCTAAGCTTATGTTAGTTATATAAAAATAATTAAGCTACTTATGTTTCTCTGTTTCATTTCGTCATACAGGATGGGGTTTGCCCATCAGGTAATGAAATCTGTCAGCCAGAGCTAAACTTCAGAAAGGTTCTAAGGATATCATCGTCAAGCATTTCACTATGGCTTCAGTAGCTTCAGGAGTTCCAGAAGTATCACAAAAAAAGAAAAAAAAAGCTGAAGGGATTATTTCTGAGCAGGTGGTGAAGAAAGAGACGTACGTGAGGTTTTTTATTTTTGAGGAGAGAAGAAAAAGTCAAAGAAAGGGTTAATGATACTGGGAAATGTTGTCCGACTGATATATATATATATATATATATATATATATATATATATATATATATATATATATATATATATATATATATATATATATATATATATATATATATGTATATATATATATATATATATATATATATATATATATATATATATAGTATATATATATATATATATATATATATATATATATATATATATATATATAATTTAGGAAGAATTTAATAATACACTGGACAAATAATAATTTTTAAATTTTCTTTGGTAGAATAGTTTGTGGGTGAGTTGTGCAAAGGACCTATCCAAGTTGGGTCGGCGCGCGTCAGGTGTTTAAACCGTTGTGGGATCTGATAGTGAGGTGCCGGCCAGACCCCTTATATAGCTTCCTTGGATGCTTTACTTTCATAGTTCCTTGATAATGTGAGTAGTCACGAAAGCGCTTGGAATTTTTCTATTCTTTCAGAGTGGTTGTTTTTGAATATATATATATATATATATATATATATATATATATATATATATATAATATATTATATATATATATAATATTATATATATATATATATATATATATATATTATATAAATATATATTACATAATATATACATTATATATATATATATATATATGCAAAACAACCACTCTGAAAGAATAGAGAAATTCCAAGCGCTTTCGTGACTACTCACATTATCAAGGAACTATGAAAGTAAAGCATCCAAGGAAGCTATATAAGGGGTCTGGCCAGCACCTCACTATCAGATCCCACAATGGTTAAACACCTGACGCGCGCCGACCCAACTTGGATAGGTCCTTTGCACAACTCACCCACAAACTATTCTACCCAAGAAAATTTAAAAATTATTATTTGTCCAGTGCATTATTAAATCCTTCCAAATTCTATATATATATATATATATATATATATATATATATATATATATATATATATATATATATATATATATATATATATATATATATATATATACATATATACATATATATATATACATATATACATATATATACATATATATACATATATATACATATATACATATTTATTTTTTTTTTATTATCACACTGGCCGATTCCCACCAAGGCAGGGTGGCCCGAAAAAGAAAAACTTTCACCATCATTCACTCCATCACTGTCTTGCCAGAAGGGTGCTTTACACTACAGTTTTTAAACTGCAACATTAACACCCCTCCTTCAGAGTGCAGGCACTGTACTTCCCATCCCAGGACTCAAGTCCGGCCTGCCGGTTTCCCTGAATCCCTTCATAAATGTTACTTTGCTCACACTCCAACATCACGTCAAGTATTAAAAACCATTTGTCTCCATTCACTCCTATCAAACACGCTCACGCATGCCTGCTGGAAGTCCAAGCCCCTCGCACACAAAACCTCCTTTACCCCCTCCCTCCAACCTATCCTAGGCCGACCCCTACCCCGCCTTCCTTCCACTACAGACTGATACACTCTTGAAGTCATTCTGTTTCGCTCCATTCTCTCTACATGTCCGAACCACCTCAACAACCCTTCCTCAGCCCTCTGGACAACAGTTTTGGTAATCCCGCACCTCCTCCTAACTTCCAAACTACGAATTCTCTGCATTATATTCACACCACACATTGCCCTCAGACATGACATCTCCACTGCCTCCAGCCTTCTCCTCGCTGCAACATTCATAACCCACGTTTCACACCCATATAAGAGCGTTGGTAAAACTATACTCTCATACATTCCCCTCTTTGCCTCCAAGGACAAAGTTCTTTGTCTCCACAGACTCCTAAGTGCACCACTCACTCTTTTTCCCTCATCAATTCTATGATTCACCTCATCTTTCATAGACCCATCCGCTGACACGTCCACTCCCAAATATCTGAATACGTTCACCTCCTCCATACTCTCTCCCTCCAATCTGATATTCAATCTTTCATCACCTAATCTTTTTGTTATCCTCATAACCTTACTCTTTCCTGTATTCACCTTTAATTTTCTTCTTTTGCACACCCTACCAAATTCATCCACCAATCTCTGCAACTTCTCTTCAGAATCTCCCAAGAGCACAGTGTCATCAGCAAAGAGCAGCTGTGACAACTCCCACTTTGTGTGTGATTCTTTATCTTTTAACTCCACGCCTCTTGCCAAGACCCTCGCATTTACTTCTCTTACAACCCCATCTATAAATATATTAAACAACCACGGTGACATCACACATCCTTGTCTAAGGCCTACTTTTACTGGGAAAAAATTTCCCTCTTTCCTACATACTCTAACTTGAGCCTCACTATCCTCGTAAAAACTCTTCACTGCTTTCAGTAACCTACCTCCCACACCATACACTTGCAACATCTGCCACATTGCCCCCCTATCCACCCTGTCATACGCCTTTTCCAAATCCATAAATGCCACAAAGACCTCTTTAGCCTTATCTAAATACTGTTCACTTATAATGTTTCACTGTAAACACCTGGTCCACACACCCCCTACCTTTCCTAAAGCCTCCTTGTTCATCTGCTATCCTATTCTCCGTCTTACTCTTAATTCTTTCAATTATAACTCTACCATACACTTTACCAGGTACACTCAACAGACTTATCCCCCTATAATTTTTGCACTCTCTTTTATCCCCTTTGCCTTTATACAAAGGAACTATGCATGCTCTCTGCCAATCCCTAGGTACCTTACCCTCTTCCATACATTTATTAAATAATTGCACCAACCACTCCAAAACTATATCCCCACCTGCTTTTAACATTTCTATCTTTATCCCATCAATCCCGGCTGCCTTACCCCCTTTCATTTTACCTACTGCCTCACGAACTTCCCCACACTCACAACTGGCTCTTTCTCACTCCTATAAGATGTTATTCCTCCTTGCCCTATACACGAAGTCACAGCTTCCCTATCTTCATCAACATTTAACAATTCCTCAAAATATTCCCTCCATCTTCCCAATACCTCTAACTCTCCATTTAATAACTCTCCTCTCCTATTTTTAACTGACAAATTCATTTGTTCTCTAGGCTTTCTTAACTTGTTAATCTCACTCCAAAACTTTTTCTTATTTTCAACAAAATTTGTTGATAACATCTCACCCACTCTCTCATTTGCTCTCTTTTTACATTGCTTCACCACTCTCTTAACCTCTCTCTTTTTCTCCATATACTCTTCCCTCCTTGCATCACTTCTACTTTGTAAAAACTTCTCATATGCTAACTTTTTCTCCCTTACTACTCTCTTTACATCATCATTCCACCAATCGCTCCTCTTCCCTCCTGCACCCACTTTCCTGTAACCACAAACTTCTGCTGAACACTCTAACACTACATTTTTAAACCTACCCCATACCTCTTCGACCCCATTGCCTATGCTCTCATTAGCCCATCTATCCTCCAATAGCTGTTTATATCTTACCCTAACTGCCTCCTCTTTTAGTTTATAAACCTTCACCTCTCTCTTCCCTGATGCTTCTATTCTCCTTGTATCCCATCTACCTTTTACTCTCAGTGTAGCTACAACTAGAAAGTGATCTGATATATCTGTGGCCCCTCTATAAACATGTACATCCTGAAGTCTACTCAACAGTCTTTTATCTACCAATACATAATCCAACAAACTACTGTCATTTCGCCCTACATCATATCTTGTATACTTATTTATCCTCTTTTTCTTAAAATATGTATTACCTATAACTAAACCCCTTTCTATACAAAGTTCAATCAAAGGGCTCCCATTATCATTTACACCTGGCACCCCAAACTTACCTACCACACCCTCTCTAAAAGTTTCTCCTACTTTAGCATTCAGGTCCCCTACCACAATTACTCTCTCACTTGGTTCAAAGGCTCCTATACATTCACTTAACATCTCCCAAAATCTCTCTCTCTCCTCTGCATTCCTCTCTTCTCCATGTGCATACACGCTTATTATGACCCACTTCTCGCATCCAACCTTTACTTTAATCCACATAATTCTTGAATTTACACATTCATATTCTCTTTTCTCCTTCCATAACTGATCATTTAACATTACTGCTACCCCTTCCTTTGCTCTAACTCTCTCAGATACTCCAGATTTAATCCCATTTATTTCCCCCCACTGAAACTCTCCTACCCCCTTCAGCTTTGTTTCGCTTAGAGCCAGGACATCCAACTTCTTTTCATTCATAACATCAGCAATCATCTGTTTCTTGTCATCCGCACTACATCCACGCACATTTAAGCATCCCAGTTTTATAAAGTTTTTCTTCTTCTCTTTTTTAGTAAATGTCTACAGGAGAAGGGGTTACTAGCCCTTTGCTCCCGGCATTTTAGTCGCCTCATACGACACGCATGGCTTATATATATATATATATATATATATATATATATATATATATATATATATATATATATATATATATATATATATATATATATATATATATATATATATATATATATATATATATATATATATATATATATATATATATATATATATATATATATATATATATATATATATATATATATTAGTAGGTTGATAGACAGCAACCACCCAGGGAAGTACTTCCGTCCTGCCAGATAACTGTGAAACAGAAACCTGTAACTGTTTTGCATGATGGTAGGATTGCTGGTTTCTTTTCTGTCTCATAAACACGCTAGATAACAGGGATATCTTGCTACTCCTACTTACACTTTGGTCACACTTCACAGACACGCACATGCATATATATATACATACTTCTAGGTTTTTCTCCTTTTCCTAAATAGCTCTTGTTCCTCTTTTTTTTTTCTTCTATTGTCCATGGGGAAGTGGAAAAGAATCTTTCCTCCGTAAGCCATGCGTGTCGTATGAGGCGACTAAAATGCCGGGAGCAATGGGCTAGTAACCCCTTCTCCTGTAGACATTTACTAAAAAAGAGAAGAAGAAAAACTTTATAAAACTGGGATGCTTAAATGTGCGGGGATGTAGTGCGGATGACTAGAAACAGATGATTGCTGATGTTATGAATGAAAAGAAGTTGGATGTCCTGGCCCTAAGCGAAACAAAGCTGAAGGGGGTAGGGAAGTTTCGGTGGGGGGAAATAAATGGGATTAAATCTGGAGTATCTGAGAGTGTTAGAGCAAAGGAAGGGGTAGCAGTAATGTTGAATGATCAGTTATGGAAGGAGAAAAGAGAATATAAATGTGTAAATGCAAGAATTATGTGGATTAAAGTAAAGGTTGGATGCGAGAAGTGGGTCATAATAAGCGTGTATGCACCTGGAGAAGAGAGGAATGCAGAGGAGACAGAGAGGTTTTGGGAGATGTTAAGTGAATGTATAGGAGCCTTTGAACCATGTGAGAGAGTAATTGTGGTAGGGGACCTGAATGCTAAAGTAGGAGAAACTTTTAGAGAGGGTGTGGTAGGTAAGTTTGGTTTGCCAGGTGTAAATGATAATGGGAGCCCTTTGATTGAACTTTGTATAGAAAGGGGTTTAGTTATAGGTAATACATATTTTAAGAAAAAGAGGATAAATAAGTATACAAGATATGATGTAGGGCGAAATGACAGTAGTTTGTTGGATTATGTATTGGTAGATAAAAGACTGTTGAGTAGACTTCAGGATGTACATGTTTATAGAGGGGCCACAGATATATCAGATCACTTTCTAGTTGTAGCTACACTGAGAGTAAAAGCTAGATGGGATACAAGGAGAATAGAAGCATCAGGGAAGAGAGAGGTGAAGGTTTATAAACTAAAAGAGGAGGCAGTTAGGGTAAGATATAAACAGCTATTGGAGGATAGATGGGCTAATGAGAGTATAGGCAATGGGGTCGAAGAGGTATGTGGTAGATTTAAAAATGTAGTGTTAGAGTGTTCAGCAGAAGTTTGTGGTTACAGGAAAGTGGGTGCGGGAGGGAAGAGGAGCGATTGGTGGAATGATGTGAAGAGAGTAGTAAGGGAGAAAAAGTTAGCATATGAGAAGTTTTTACAAAGTAGAAGTGATGCAAGGAGGGAAGAGTATATGGAGAAATAGAGAGAGGTTAAGAGAGTGGTGAAGCAATGTAAAAAGAGAGCAAATGAGAGAGTGGGTGAGATGTTATCAACAAATTTTGTTGAAAATGTGAAAAAGTTTTGGAGTGAGATTAACAAGTTAAGGAAGCCTAGAGAACAAATTGATTTGTCAGTTAAAAATAGGAGAGGAGAGTTATTAAATGGAGAGTTAGAGGTATTGGGAAGATGGAGGGAATATTTTGAGGAATTGTTAAATGTTGATGAAGATAGGGAAGCTGTGATTTCGTGTATAGGGCAAGGAGGAACACCATCTTGTAGGAGTGAGGAAGAGCCAGTTGTGAGTGTGGGGGAAGTTCGTGAGGCAGTAGGTAAAATGAAAGGGGGTAAGGCAGCCGGGATTGATGGGATAAAGACAGAAATGTTAAAAGCAGGTGGGGATATAGTTTTGGAGTGGTTGGTGCAATTATTTAATAAATGTATGGAAGAGGGTAAGGTACCTAGGGATTGGCAGAGAGCATGCATAGTTCCTTTGTATAAAGGCAAAGGGGACAAAAGAGAGTGCAAAAATTATAGGGGGATAAGTCTGTTGAGTATACCTGGCAAAGTGTATGGTAGAGTTATTATTGAAAGAATTAAGAGTAAGACGGAGAATAGGATAACAGATGAACAAGGATGCTTTAGGAAAGGTAGGGGGTGTGTGGACCAGGTGTTTACAGTGAAACATATAAGTGAACAGTATTTAGATAAGGCTAAAGAGGTCTTTGTGGCATTTATGGATTTGGAAAAGGCGTATGACAGGGTGGATAGGGGGGCAATGTGGCAGATGTTGCAGGTGTATGGTGTAGGAGGTATGTTACTGAAAGCAGTGAAGAGTTTTTACGAGGATAGTGAGGCTCAAGTTAGAGTATGTAGGAAAGAGGGAAATTATTTCCCAGTAAAAGTAGGCCTTAGACAAAGATGTGTGATGTTACCGTGGTTGTTTAATATATTTATAGATGGGGTTGTAAGAGAAGTGAATGCGAGGGTCTTGGCAAGAGACGTGGAGTTAAAAGATAAAGAATCACACATAAAGTGGGAGTTGTCACAGTTGCTCTTTGCTGATGACACTGTGCTCTTGGGAGATTCTGAAGAGAAGTTGCAGAGATTGGTGGATGAATTTGGTAGGGTGTGCAAAAGAAGAAAATAGAAAGTGAATACAGGAAAGAGTAAGGTTATGAGGATAACAAAAAGATTAGGTGATGAAAGATTGGATATCAGATTGGAGGGAGAGAGTATGGAGGAGGTGAATGTATTCAGATATTTGGGAGTGGACATGTCAGCAGATGGGTCTGTGAAAGATGAGGTGAATCATAGAATTGATGAGGGGAAAAGGGTGAGTGGTACACTTAGGAGTCTGTGGAGACAAAGAACTTTGTCCTTGGAGGCAAAGAGGGGAATGTATGAGAGTATAGTTTTACCAACGCTCTTATATGGGTGTGAAGCATGGGTGATGAATGTTGCAGCGAGGAGAAGGCTGGAGGCAGTGGAGATGTCATGTCTGAGGGCAATGTGTGGTGTGAATATAACGCAGAGAATTCGTAGTTTGGAAGTTAGGAGGAGGTGCGGGATTACCAAAACTGTTGTCCAGAGGGCTGAGGAAGGGTTGTTGAGGTGGTTTGGACATGTAGAGAGAATGGAGCGAAACAGAATAACTTCAAGAGTGTATCAGTCTGTAGTGGAAGGAAGGCGGGGTAGGGGTCGGCCTAGGAAAGGTTGGAGGGAGGGGGTAAAGGAGGTTTTGTGTGCGAGGGGCTTGGTCTTCCAGCAGACATGCGTGAGCGTGTTTGATAGGAGTGAATGGAGACAAATGGTTTTTAATACTTGACGTGCTGTTGGAGTGTGAGCAAAGTAACATTTATGAAGGGGTTCGGTGAAACCGGCAGGCCGGACTTGAGTCCTGGAGATGGGAAGTACAGTGCCTGCACTCTGAAGGAGGGGTGTCAATGTTGCAGTTTAAAAACTGTAGTGTAAAGCACCCTTCTTTCAAGACAGTGATGGAGTGAATGATGGTGAAAGTTTTTCTTTTTCGGGCCACCCTGTCTTGGTGGGAATCGGCCAGTGTGATAATAAAAAATATATGTATATATATATATATATATATATATATATATATATATATATATATATATATATATATATATATATATATATATATATATATATTTCCTTGAGGTAAGTTCATTGTCTTCTCTGGGGATGAGGGGTCCCTAGTAGAGTTCTAAAGCTAAAACATGATATATATCAGAAAATGCTTCAAACCGCTTTGGATCTCCAAAATATACACTAAAATCATGTTTTAGTACATTGGAGAATAAGAAGTGCGAGCAACTGATATTTTCCCATGGAATGTTTACTTGAATGGTCTATTACCCCTCATACACGATTACTATCCCCATCTGAGAGACTGAACCATAACATTTACAACGTCATCCTCAGGCGCATCAATCACCAACTTGCAGTTTTCTCAACCTTGTTAGGAAAAATAAAGCGATGGCTGGTTAAATTTGTTTCCAAGAAAACACAAATGATGATGGTCTCTAGACAGCATATTTATACTGGTGTTGATGCAAATTTATAGCCTGAGAGTGAAATTTAACTCAGTCATGGCTGTGAAGAACATTATGCAGTGGATTTTACAAGACAGACGTAGAACTTGCAGAACACAAGCTCATCCTGGTGCTTAAACAAAAGCAGAGGCTACAGAACTGTTTGTAGCACGTTTTCACTATTATCTTGATTATGTATCACTCCCTGATTCCTGGCTCCATATGTCAGGGGAGAAAAATGGCTGATTCCCCCGCAATAAATATTCAGGGAGAATCACCCTTCTTTGTTATGGAATAAGATATGATTAGGTAATATAGTAATTTAAACAAGCAAAAAGAAATAGGTAGATGCTTTTTTAATTCGATATATTTATATGAAAAAAGATAAAATGACGTAATACTAACAATTTAGAAAAAAACTGAAAGAAATAATAGATATTGCTGCTAAGAATACAATTTTTATAGCTAAATGATCGTTGAAGAGGAGAGATAAGAAGTACAGTAATTTGATCAGAAGCTGATGAAGATCCTATGGAATGTATATAATAATAATAATAATAATAATAATAATAATACTAATAATAATAATAATAATAATAATAATAATAATATTAATAATAATAATAATAATAATAACAATAATCTTTATTTCTACAAGTACATGAAACAATTTATATTGGCACTGCAGAGCAAAACACAGAATGAATATTATGAATACAATTCGGAGTTTAGAAATTAGAATGCTTAATACATGGTGTAGATTTACCAAAGACATATAAATCAGAGAGCTGAGGAGGGGGTTTTGGAGGAGGGTTTGGCATCTAGAGACGATTGGGCAGAATATGATGACCAAGAAGGTGTACAAACATGGGGTGGAAGGAAGGAGGAGGGGGTAGGCGGTAATACCAAGAAGGGTTGGAGGGAGGGGGTAAAGGAGATTTTGAGAGCCTGGGGCATGAACGTTTAACAGGCTTATACTAGTAATTTAGATCAGAGTGGAGACAAGTGGTATTTTTGAACTGCTGTGCTGGTGAAACCTGTGGGAAACTGAACCTGAGTTCTGGTAGTAGGAAGTTCAGTGCTTGCAGCCTGAGAGAGGGAGGAAAAGGTACACATGTTGGAGTTCAGAGGGCAATTTTAATTGTGATGTCCATACACTTCCGATAAGACAACTGTTGAATGAATGATGGTGGAGGGTTTCATTTCTCGATTCACCGTTCCTTTATGGAAGACGGCAAGTCTTAATGCAGTGAATTAAATAGCCTATTCTGTCAGCAGTTAAGCAAAGGATGCCCACAAGAAAGCTACAAATAAAAATGGACAGCCATTTGCCGTTTTAATTCAGCTGTGGTATTTCTAAGAACATCATTCATTCCTCTGCTGACTAACAATTGAACACGTACAGACTCATGAGATATCAAATCAACTAAATGAAGCCTCCTGCCTATAGGTAGCTCCAACTTCATCCTGTTTAATATATGTACATTGCTTCATATTAAATATGTAAATATTTATAAATTAATCACAAAGCCACTGTTAGGGCCCATGTATGGAATGAACTGAGGAAGAACAATAGATTTTAGCTTTTAAAATAAATGCAGGCCCCCCTTAGTTTAAATAAGAAAGCACATATACGTGGAAACGAGTATACAGGAAAGATAAAGAACAGTGGATGTTACAGTCTACACCGGGGCTATCTGCAGAAGACTACCTAATATCACAATGGAGGAATATCTACTATTACATAGCTGAAGAAAAGAGAATAAAGTAACTCTTCTACTATTTCTACTACGCCTTGGAACTTGCCTCGTAGCGAATCTACGACATGAGTCTCAAAAGTGTACTTACGTGTGAGACCAGGTGAATGTTCCATGCTGGTGCTGCGTATTTTGTTAGGCTTCTCTTACAAATATATACACGCCGGAAAAATAATGTTGAGTTTCTTGAATGCTGTTCTTTATTTCGCCAAACTGGCAGAGGATATTATGGGGATGGGATCCCTACTTTCCCGGTGATATACTTGGTTCTATACTTATCCCTTACCCCTTGATGGAAGAAGTGGAGAAAGTAGAGACAATAACAGTGGAGACAACAACATTCAAAGGCGAAATAGCAGCAGTGGAGAGGCAACAACAGTGGAGGAACAGTAACAACAACTGATGAGCAAAAACAACAGTTGACACAAAAGCAGCAACAATTGTGAAGGTAACAACAAGAGTGGATGCAACAGCGATGGAAGCAACAACTGGAAGCGTTCCCACACTGATGCTCGGATATAAGCGAGTCGCTCTATATGTAAAAAAGGCAAAAACTGAATTTGCCAAACTTCGATTCCGTGGATAGGAGGACAGTGCTCTCAGGATAGGACAGTATTCACCGAATATTATAAGACAATATTCCCAGGATATTACTACTGTGCACTGCACAGGAGGATAATTTTCCCCAGGATAGGAAGGTGGTGTTCCAAAGATAACGAAGTTACTGGGATAGGAATACATTGTTTCCCGGATAGTAGGAAATAGCTGGCAATTTGAGCTGCAGGTGGCAATGGTAACCACAGTCTGCAGTAACAGCATCACTCTACAATTAGTAACTGCAGTTTGAATGATAACCAAGGCTGGTTAAGAGAATCAGCCTGCAGTAATACTTGCAGTCTACACTAAGAGAAGCAGCCTGCAGTAATACTTGCAGTTTGGAAATCAAAGCAGTAACCTGCAATGAGCACCTTACAGAGAGAGCTTCACCATCAAGTGAGAGCAGCACCTTACCGTGAGAACTGCACATTACAGCGACAGCAGCACCTTACAGTAAGAGAGCTACCCTTACAGTGAGAGCTTCACCTTACGAGAGCTTCACCTTACTGTGAGAGCTTCACCTTACAATGAGAGCAGCACCTTACCGTGAGAACTGCACCTTACAGCGAGAGCTTCACCATACAGTGAGATCTTCACCTTACAGTAAAAGCTTCACCTTACGGTGAGAGCTTCACCTTACAGTGAGAGCAGCACCTTACCGTAATAGCAGTACCTTACAGTGAGAGCTGCACCTTGGGCATACGCATTGTAAACATAACGCGTAAAGACGCTTATTCTGTCGCTCACTTGCAACTTGTACGACATTTACAACTTCCACAGTTGAAGATTGAGACACTTATGCAGCATATGGGAATCTTTATTCAGGAAACGTTTCGCCACACAGTGGCTTCATCAGTCCAATACAAAGAGGAAGGCGTAAGGAGAGGAGGAGAATGAGGTAATCAGTCCCTCAACCTGGAGTCGATGTGTTCAGTCCATCAATCTTGTAGAATGTCACAAGATTGATGTCTACAAGATTGATGGACTAAACACATCGACTCCAGGTTGAGGGACTGATTACCTCATTCTCCTCCTCTCCTTACGCCTTCCTCTTTGTATTGGACTGATGAAGCCACTGTGTGGCGAAACGTTTCCTGAATAAAGATTCCCATATGCTGCATAAGTGTCTCAATCTTCAACTTGTCGGTTTTTCAAACCATTCATCACAACTTCCACAGTGTCCCATTCGAGCGTATATTTATGCAAATTTCGAAGCCAACGTTAATACAATGGCAAATCTGTTTACCACTTCCCATATTTCTTCCCATCAATCAATTTATTCGTTTGTTTCGCTCCCTCTGTGTGTCTGTCTGTCTCTCTGTCTGTTTGTTTCTCTGTCTGTCTGTCTGTCTGTCTGTCTGTCTGCCTGTCTGTCTGTCTGTCTGTCTCTCTCTCTCCCTCTTTTTTTTTTTTTTTTTTTTTTTACACAGGGTTTGACAAGGATCCCTAGCTTTATTGACAGCTATTTACAGGTTAAGGATTCCTAACTTTATTGGCAAGCTAAGAGCTGTTACCTACATCAGCTCATTTAAAAGCATTTTTATTGTTATGAGACATACAAGTAGGAAACAGGATGAAGTTGGAGCCATCTGTGGGCCAGCATTTTCATTTGATCAACTGCCTTTATCTCGTTGACATCATTATCCTGTACGAATGTGTTCCATACTCGAGTCATCCTGGGTATGTATGATCTCAGATGGAGTGATGTTCTGGAGAAGGGTACAGCCAGAGTGAAGTTGCTGCTTTCTGCCCGTCTTGTGGCATAGAAGCTTGTTTCACGCTGTCCTCGAAGTGGATCCAAGTGTGGTATTTTGACAATATTGGCCTTGTACATAACAGTAAGGCCACCCACATCCCTCCTATGTTGAAGGCTCTGCTGAAATGACAGATCTATCCAGGATGGGTCCAGGCAAGAGATGAGACGTCTTGCTCTGTTCTCTACTCTGTCAAGCAGTCGTCTCTCTCTCTCTCTCTCTCTCTCTCTCCCTCTCTCTCCCTCTCTCTCTCTCTCTCTCTCTCTCTCTCTCTCTCTCTCTCTCTCTCTCTCTCTCTCTCTCTCTGTCTACTCTCTCTCTCTCTCTCTCTCTCTCTCTCTCTCTCTCTCTCTCTCTCTCTCTCTCTCTCTCTCTCTCTCTCTCTCTCTCTCTCTCTCTCTCTCCTCTCTCTCTCTCTCTCTCTCTCTCTCTCTCTCTCTCTCTCTCTCTCTCTCTCTCTCTCTCTCTCTCTCTCTCTCTCTCTCTCTCTCTCTCTCTCTCTCTCTCTCTCTCTCTCTCTCTCTCTCTCTCTCACCCTCTCCTTGAAGGAGAGATAGAAGTAGATAGCTTTTTTTCTGCAGACTGCTTCCGTGTGGACTTGCAAGTCCTCCGCTGTCTTTCCAATGTACTATCTGTCTGTCTGTCTGTCTGTCTGTCTCTCTCTCTCTCTCTCTCTCTCTCTCTCTCTCTCTCTCTCTCTCTCTTTCCGTCTGTAAAGCCACACAAGCACCCGCACGCATGTACATATAATATATACCAAGGAAATCACTGAAATCAATACACGAGTGCGGCCCGGGCCGTGATGCAACAAAATAACTGCAATCTCCATCAGGCCAGGCAAGGAAAACCGCCAACCACTGTTTCGTTCTCCTTTTTCTTCTATTTTACCTTCTTTTTTTGTGCACTGCAAAAAGGAAACTGCATTTGGAGAATGGAAGAAAGCGACGGGTGAGAGACGTGAGCAGGGGAGGAATGGGACATTTGGGGAGAATGTTTCGACAGCTTTTGGAGTGGGGAGGCATTGGGTTGGAAAGGGGTGGAAGGGGGAGGGCAAAGGAGTTCGAATGAGGGGGGAATGGAGAATGAAAAGAATGGTAAGGATGTGGAAAGAAGGACCACTAACCTTGAAGTTTCCCTCCTGCATTCTTTACATCATCCTTCCTTTCCTCCTACTCCTCCTTCTCCTCCTATTATTATTATTATTCCTTATATTCTTTATTTCCTTTTCCCTTCAAGAGAGAAGGGATGACGAGAGGGCAATAGGGAGATCGAGAAGAGCCAGAGCAAGGGAAATATAGTAATAAAAATAGAGAGAGAGACACAGAGAGAGAGAGAGAGAGAGAGAGAGAGAGAGAGAGAGAGAGAGAGAGAGAGAGAGAGAGAGAGAGAGAGCGAGAGAGATAGCTGTTGTTGAAACATTTTTGGATGACAGGACTCCAGAAAATTTTGCAAGAATTGCTGGCTACACCTCATGGATGAGAAGAGACAGGCAAGGGCAAGGAGGAGGTGTTGCTGTGTGCTTCTCTAAAAGTGTTCATGCCCAGCACATTGATGTTGCCACCCCTACACATCTTGAAATGATGTTCTTCAAGCTCTGTATAAACACTAGTACCTCTGTACTAGCATGTGCAATGTACAGACCTCAGTGGCAACATGCAGACTCTATCAACTTCCTAATGGCAAATATTGACTCCCTTCTGCTACAACACAACTGTCAACATATTATAATTGTTGGTGACCTCAACCAGCACCTTATACGGAGGGACTTTGATGACCTTCTTGCAGTGTTTGACATGAGAAACTTTGTTGATTTCCCTACTCATATCTCTGGCTCCTCCCTTGACCCAGTAGTGAGTGATCTGGCAGAAGGCATAGTCACTTGTCAACCCCTCGGCTATGTTGGATCGTCTGACCACAAGGCTGTTTTTACGACACTTAAGATCCCAACAGAACGAGGTGAGGAGTCCACACGCACAACCTGGCTATGGGAAAGAGGTAATTGGCCAGCCCTTTGCTCTGAGCTCGCCACCACCGACTGGAATGCTCTTCTCCAAGGGGATGTTGACAACCAAGTGAAAGCCTTCACTGGACACATCCTTAATCTACAACAAGAACACATTCCTCACCGGCAATATGTGGCTTTCGTTGTAGAGGGGCTGCTACTGCTAAGTACAAAGCATGGCGAAGGTATAAGAGACATCCTACCACCTATAACAGGAACTTGCACATGCAAGCCTGTAGGCATATGGGTGATGTTCAAAAGTGGGCCATTGCTAAATGGGAGGTGGACACTAAAAGAAAGTTAGCATCAGGTAGGGTAGGCTCCAAAACCTGGTGGTCCCTGGTCAAGGACAGACAAGGTTATCTGCCTAATGAACTTATTCCACCTCTAAATCGACAGGATGGGACCACCTATACTAGTAGGCAAGGGAAGGCGGACCTCTTTGCTGAACACTTTGCTACCAAAATGCAAGTTCCTGATCCAGCAAGGGACCCTCCTTGGCTAGCTGCAAGAACGGTGTCAAAACTGTCAATGGTGACAATAAGGCAGGAGGAGGTGCATTTCCTACTTAAATCGCTTGACCAGGAAAAGGCTGTGGGCCCAGACAAGTTGAGCCCAAGATTGTTGAGAAGATGTGCAGACCAGCTAGCAGCACCTCTAACTCGCATCTTTCAGCACTGCCTAGTACAGTGTAAATGGCCCTCTCTATGGAAAGAGGCGAATGTAGTCCCTGTTCACAAAAAGAAGAGCAGAGCAGAAATCAGCAACTACAGACCAGTGTCACTCCTGTCAATCACTGGTAAGATCCTTGAGACAATAATCTCAAGACAAATGACAGAGTTTTTTGACTACCACTCACTACTTTGTGATCGTCAATATGGCTTCAGGAAAGGTTACTCTGCTGCTGACCTGTTGTTAAACCTCTCCACTAAGTGGCACCAGTCACTGGATGAATCCAAAGTCAGCTGTGTGGTAGCACTGGACATTGCTGGCGCTTTCGACCGGGTATGGCACCAGGGCCTCTTAGCAAAACTTCAAGCACTGGGAATTGCAGGCTCTACGCTATGTCTCCTCAGTGACTACCTTCATGGTAGATCTCTAAGTGTAGTTCTCAATGGAACGGAATCAGCAAGACATCCTATTGGGGCAAGTGTTCCACAAGGAAGCGTGCTGGGTCCATTGTTATGGAATGTCTACTTCAACGACCTACTTCATCTCATCCCAGAATCACATGCATATGCAGACGACTGTACACTGACATTCACTTATCCAAGAGAAGAAATGCCAGCTGCTCTAAGCTACATCAATCACCAGCTGAGAGCTATATCAGCTTGGGGAAATAGATGGCAAGTAACATTTGCACCTGAGAAAACGCAAATGATGATCGTCTCTAGGCACCATGATGGTAATGCTGGTGCAGTAGTAAGGATGAATGGGAGGATGTTGACACCTGGAGAAGAAGTTGATATCCTTGGGGTGAAATTTGACTTCAAGCTAACCATGAAGAACCATATTGTAAATCTTGCAAACAAGGCAGCCAGGAAGCTTACAGCACTTCGCCGTATCTCCCATCTGCTTGACAGTAGGGGTTGCAAGATCCTGTACGAGGCACAAGTACGCTCACACCTTGAGTATGCTCCACTTTCTTGGTTTGCCTGCCCCCCCTCTCATCTGCGACTGCTTGACAGAGTAGAGAACAGAGCAAGACGTCTCATCTCTCGCCTGGACCCATCCTTGATAGATCTGTCATTTCAGCAGAGCCTTCAACATAGGAGGGATGTGGGTGGCCTTACTGTTATGTACAGAGGCCCATATTGTCAAAATACCACACTTGGATCCACTTCGAGGACAGCGTTGAAACAAGCTTTTATGCCACAAGACGGGCAGAAAGCAGCAACTTCACTCTGGCTGTACCCTTCTCCAGAACATCACTCCATCTGAGATCATACATACCCAGGATGACTAGAGTATGGAACACATTCGTACAGCATAATGATGTCAACGAGATAAAGTCAGTTGATCAAATGAAAATGCTGGCCCACAGATGGCTCCAACTTCATCCTGTTTCCTACTTGTATGTCTCATAACAATAAAAATACTTTCAAATGAGCTGATGTAGGTAACGGCTCTTAGCTTGCCAATAAAGTTAGGAATCCTTAACCTGTAAATAGATGTCAATAAAGCTAGGGATCCTTAACCTTGCCAAACCCTGTGTAAAAAAAAAAAAAAAAAAAAAAAAAAAAAAAAAAAAAAAAAAAAAAAAAAAAAAAAAAAAAAAAAAAAAAAAAAGAGAGAGAGAGAAAGAGAGAGAGAGAGAGAGAGAGAGAGAGAGAGAGAGAGAGAGAGAGAGAGAGAGAGAGAGAGAGAGAGAGAGAGAGAGAGAGAGAGAGAGAGAGAGAGAGAGAGAGATTGAGAAGAAAGCTGAAGAGCTTACTATGTCTCTTACTCACTAGGCCATCATAAGCACATTATCCAACTACACAAAAACTCTTCATAAGCCAGGCTCGTATATCCATTATAAATGTCCTGGCAAAAAACTTTTCAATCCTGATCCCCCGACGAAACTGATTATTTATTGATGGCAGCCTGTAAGATGCTTCCAGGCTGCTGATGTTTGTTTGAAAAAAATGGTAAGCTTAATTTATTTGAAAGAGATGTACCTCAGTAAATATACTGGCTTAGAGAAATGTGTATATTTGTTTCTTCTTGTAGACTAAGCTGTTGAGTTCTAACCTCCTCAATATAGATTAGGTTAGGTAAGGTTTGTCAGGAAATAGGACAAGGTGTTTCCTGACGCGGGTCTTAGTCATATGATGACCCGCAGCTGGAACTTTTGGCCATCTGACCGAGGCTTTAAGGTGGCTTACCGCCCCACCTATTTAAAAAATATTATGGTTATGATTATATATAAAAAAAAAGTCTACTCTTCAAAATAGAAAAAAACAAAATGAGGCTTCGAGGGTGATACCATTACGAGTCACTTACTAATTAGATAAACTTTCAAATGTCCTATCACGAGCCACTTACTAAAATACATATCTTTAAATGTCACACCACGAGACATTTACTATGAAGATATACCTCAAGGAGTCTAGTGTTATTTTTTTCAGATTTCAAGAGGAAAACATATGATCATATTTTGAGTGTTTATCAGCAAAGGAATTTACCTGAAGAGCAGACTGGTGAGGACGCAGTCATACTGTAAAAACCGTTTACTGCAATATTAACAACAGATGTTTACTCGCTGACCATGGAAACTCAGCAGCATCAAAGTGCCAAGAGAACATGAGAACATGATTCCTAACTTTGTTGAAAATAGTAGCGACATATAAAACGAAAAAAAAATGTAGCACCTGGGCCTGCCTTCCTTCTCTCTCTCTCTATCACTTCCTTTATATATATCGTGCCGAATAGGTAAAACTTGCGTTTTTGGCTTAAATAGCAACGCTCCTCTTGCCGAATAGGGTAAGCGAAAATTTGTGTATGCAATAATTTAGCAAAAATCATTCTGAACCTAACGAAAAAATATATATCATTGTGTTTGTTTAATATTAAATTACTGTAAACTTATCTAAAATATATTTAGTTGCATTAGGCTAAATTAAATTGCGCTTATTATAATAAAGTTTGGGAAGTTTTCTAAGGTCCTTTTGGTACAAAATTAATATTTTTTTGCATTAACATAAATGAAAAATATATATCTTTAAACGTAAAAGAGAAACTTTTAGAAAGGACTTAATTTTAAATGAATTCTTGCTATTTGATCAATTTTACCTATTTTTACCTATTCGGTACTACCGTCCTGCCAAGTGAGTGTAAAACGAAAGCCTGTAATTGTTTTACATGATTGTAGGATTGCTGGTGTCTTTTGTCTGTCTCATAAACATGCAAGAATTCAGGCATGTCTTGCTACTTCTACTTACACTTAGGTCACACTACACATACATGTACACGTTTATTTATACACACTCAACTGAGTTTTCTTTGATTTTATCTTAATAGTTCTTGGTCTCATTACTTTTCCTTTTATATCCATGGGGAAGTGGAATAAGAATCTTTCCTCCATAAGCCATGCGTGTTGTAAAAGTCAACTAAAATGCCAGGAACAATGGGCTAGTAAACCCTTTTCCTATAAAGATTACTAAAAAGAATAAGAAGAAGAAAATTGTCAAAGTGGGAAGTCTGAATGTGCGTGGATGTTGTGCAAATGATAAGAAAGAGATGATTGTGGATGTTATGAATGAGAAGAAGCTGGATGTCCTGGCTTTAAGTGAAACAAAGCTGAAGGGGGTGGGAGAGTTTCAATGGAGAGGAATAAATGGGATTAGGTCAAGGGTTTCAAATAGAGTTAGAGCTAAAGAAGGAGTAGCAATAATTTTGAAGGATAAGCTATGGCAGGAAAAGAGAGACTTGAAATGTATTAATTCAAGGATTATGTGGAGTAAAATAAAGATTGGATGTGAAAAGTGGGTTATAGTAAGCGTGTATGCACCTGGAGAAGAAAGAAGTGTAGAGGAAAGAGAGAGATTTTGGGAAATGTTGAGTGAATGCGTGGGGAGTTTTAAATCAAGTGTGAGAGTAATGGTGGTTGGGGATTTCAATGCTAAAGTGGGTAAAAATGTTATGGAGGGAGTAGTAGGTAAATTTGGGGTGCCAGGGGTAAATGTAAATGGGGAGCCTTTAACTGAGCTATGTGTAGAAAGAGATTTGGTAATAGGTAATACATATTTTATGAATAAGAGGATAAATAAATATACAAGGTATGATATAGCACATAATGTAAGTAGTTTGTTAGATTATGTATTGGTGGATAAAAGGTTGATGGGTAGGCTCCAGGATGTATATGTTTATAGAGGGGCAACTGATATATCGGATCATTATTAGTTGTAGCTACAGTTAGAATAAGAGGTAGATGGGAAAAGAGGAAGGTTCCAACAAGTAAGAGGGAGGTGAAAGTGTATAAACTAAGGGAGGAGGAAGTTCGGGCGAGATATAAGCGACTATTGGTAGAAAGGTGGGCTAGTGCAAAGATGAGTAGTGGGGGGGGTTGAGGAGGGTTGGAATAGTTTTAAAAATGCAGTATTAGAATGTGGGACAGAAGTTTGTGGTTATAGGAGGGTGGGGGCAGGAGGAAAGAGGAGTGATTGGTGGAATGATGAAGTAAAGGGTGTGATAAAAGAGAAAAAGTTAGCTTATGAGAGGTTTTCACAAGTGTTATAAGAAAAGTAGAGTATATGGAGAGTAAAAGAAAGGTGAAGAGAGTGGTGAGAGAGTGCAAAAGGAGAGCAGATGATAGAGTGGGAGAGGCACTGTCAAGAAATTTTAATGAAAATAAGAAAAATTTTTGGAGTGAGTTAAACAAGTTAAGAAAGCCTAGGAAAAGTATGGATTTGTCAGTTAAAAACAGAGTAGGGGAGTTAGTAGATGGGGAGAGAGAGGTATTAGGTAGATGGCGAGAATATTTTGAGGAACTTTTAAATGTTAAGGAAGAAAGAGAGGCCGTAATTTCATGCACTGGCCAGGGAGGTATACCATCTTTTAGGGGTGAAGAAGAGCAGAATGTAAGTGTTAGGGTGGTACGTGAGGCATTACGTAGAATGAAAGGGGGTAAAGCAGCTGGAACTGATGGGATCATGACAGAAATGTTAAAAGCAGGGGGGGGATATAGTGTTGGAGTGGTTGGTACTTTTATTTAATAAATGTATGAAAGAGGGGAAGGTACCTAGGGATTGGCAGAGAGCATGTATAGTCCTATTATATAAAGGGAAAGGGGACAAAAGAGATTGTAACAATTATAGAGGAATAAGTTCACTGAGTATACCAGGAAAAGTGTACGGTGGGGTTATAATTGAAAGAATTAGAGGTAAGACAGAATGTAGGATTGCGGATGAGCAAGGAGGTTTCAGAGTGGGTAGGGGATGTGTAGATCAAGTGTTTACATTGAAGCATATATGTGAACAGTATTTACATAAAGGTAGGGAAGATTTTATTGCATTTATGGATTTAGAAAAGGCATATGATAGAGTGGACAGAGGAGCAATGTGGCAGATGTTGCAAGTATATGGAATAGGTGGTAAGTTACTAAATGCTGTAAAGAACTTTTATGAGGATAGTGAGGCTCAGGTTAGAGTGTGTAGAAGAGAGGGAAAATACTTCCCGGTAAAAGCAGGTCTTAGACAGGGATGTGTAATGTCACCATGGTTGTTTAATATATTTATAGATGGGGTTGTAAAAGAAGTAAATGCTAGGGTGTTCGGGAGAGGGGTGGGATTAAATTATGGGGAATCAAATTCAAAATGGGAATTGACACAGTTACTTTTTGCTGATGATACTGTGCTTATGAGAGATTCTAAAGAAAAATTGCAAAGGTTAGTGGATGAGTTTGGGAATGTGTGTAAAGGTAGAAAGTTGAAAGTGAACATAGAAAAGAGTAAGGTGATGAGCGTATCAAACGATTTAGATAAAGAAAAATTGGATATCAAATTGGGGAGGAGGAGTATGGAAGAAGTGAATGTTTTCAGATACTTGGGAGTTGACGTGCCGGCAGATGGATTTATGAAGGATGAGGTTAATCATAGAATTGATGAGGGAAAAAAGGTGAGTGGTGCGTTGAGGTATATGTGGAGTCAAAAAACGTTATCTATGGAGGCAAAGAAGGGAATGTATGAAAGTATAGTAGCACCAACACTCTTATATGGGTGTGAAGCTTGGGTGGTAAATGCAGCAGCGAGGAGATGGTTGGAGGCAGTGGAGATGTCCTGTCCAAGAGCAATGTGTGGTGTAAATATTATGCAGAAAAATCGGAATGTGGAAATTAGGAAAAGGTGTGGAGTTAATAAAAGCATTAGTCAGAGGGCAGAAGAGGGGTTGTTGAGGTGATTTGGTCATTTAGAGAGAATGGATCAAAGTAGAATGACATGGAGAGCATTTAAATCTGTAGGAGAAGGAAGGCGGGGTAGGGGTCGTCCTCCAAAAGGTTTGAAGGAAGGGATAAGAGAGGTTTTGTGGGCGAGGGGCTTGGACTTCCAGCAGGCGTGCATGAGCGTGTTCGATAGGAGTGAATGGAGACGAATAGTACTTGGGACCTGACGATCTGTTGGAGTGTGAACAGGGCAATATTTAGTGAAGGGATTCAGGGAAACCGGTTATTTTCATATAGTCGGACTTGAGTCCTGGAAATGGGAAGTACAATGCCTGCACTTTAAAGGAGGGGTTTGGGATATTGGCAGTTTGGAGGAATATGTTGTGTATCTTTATACGTACATGCTTCAAAACTGTTGTATTCTGAGCACCTCAGCAAAAACAGTGAGTGAGGTGAAAGTGTTGAATGATGATGAAAGTATTTTCTTTTAGGGGATTTTCTTTCTTTTGTGGGTCACCCTGCCTCGGTGGGAGACGGCCGACTTGTTGAAAAAAAAAATGTAGGTAGGTAGTAGGTTGGTAGACAGCAACCACCCAGGGAAGTACTACCGTCCTGCCGGATGACTGTGAAACAGAAACATGTAACTGTTTTGCATGATGGTAGGATTGCTGGTTTATTTTTCTGTCTCATAAACACGCTAGATAACAGGATATCTTACTACTCCTACTTACACATTGGTCACACTTCACAGACACGCACATGCATATATATATATACATACATCTAGATTTTTCTCCTTTTACTAAATAGTTCTTGTTCCTCTTCATTTCTTCTATTGTCCATGGGGAAGTTGAAAAGAATCTTTCCTCCGTAAGCCATGCTTGTCGTATGAGGCGACTAAAATGCCGGGAGCAATGGGCTAGTAACCCCTTCTCCTGTAGACATTTACTAAAAAAGAGAAGAAGAAAAACTTTATAAAACTGGGATGCTTAAATGTGCGTGGATGTAGTGCGGATGACAAGAAACAGATGATTGCTGATGCTATGAATGAAAAGAAGTTGGATGTCCTGGCCCTAAGCGAAACAAAGCTGAAGGGGGTAGGGGAGTTTCGGTGGGCGGAAATAAATGGGATTAAATCTTGATTATCTGAGAGAGTTAGAGCAAAGGAAGAGATAGTAGTAATGTTGAATGATCAGTTATGGAAGGAGAAAAGAGAATATGAATGTGTAAATTCAAGAATTATGTGGATTAAAGTAAAGGTTGGATGCGAGAAGTGGGTCATAATAAGCGTGTATGCACCTGTAGAAGAGAGGAATGCAGAGGAGAGAGAGAGATTTTGGGAGATGTTAAGTGAATGTATAGGAGCCTTTGAACCAAGTGAGAGAGTAATTGTGGTAGGGGACCTGAATGCTAAAGTAGGAGAAACTTTTAGAGAGGGTGTGGTAGTTAAGTTTGGGGTGCCAGGTGTAAATGATAATGGGAGCCCTATGATTGAACTTTGTATAGAAAGGGGTTTAGTTACAGGTAATACACATTTTAAGAAAAAGAGGATAAATAAGTATACAAGATATGATGTAGGGCGAAATGACAGTAGTTTGTTGGATTATGTATTGGTAGATAAAAGACTGTTGAGTAGACTTCAGGATGTACATGTTTATAGAGGGGCCACAGATATATCAGATCACTTTCTAGTTGTAGCTACACTGAGAGTAAAAGCTAGATGGCATACAAGGAGAATAGAAGCATCAGGGAAGAGAGAGGTGAAGGTTTATAAACTAAAAGAGGAGGCAGTTAGGGTAAGATATAAACAGCTATTGGAGGATAGATGGGCTAATGAGAGCATAGGCAATGGGATCGAAGAGGTATGGGGTAGGTTTAAAAATGTAGTGTTAGAGTGTTCAGCAGAAGTTTGTGGTTACAGGAAAGTGGGTGCGGGAGGGAAGAGGAGCGATTGGTGAAATGATGATGTGAAGAGAATAGTAAGGGAGAAAAAGTTAGCATATGAGAAGTTTTTACAAAGTAGAAGTGATGCAAGGAGGGAAGAGTATATGGAGAAAAAGAGAGAGGTTAAGAGAGTGGTGAAGCAATGTAAAAAGAGAGCAAATGAGAGAGTGGGTGAGATGTTATCAACAAATTTTGTTGAAAATAAGAAAAAGTTTTGGAGTGAGATTAACAAGTTAAGAAAGCCTAGAGAACAAATGGATTTGTCAGTTAAAAATAGGAGAGGAGAGTTATTAAATGGAGAGTCAGAGGTATTGGGAAGATGGTGGGAATATTTTGAGGAATTGTTAAATGTTGATGAAGATAGGGAAGCTGTGATTTCGTGTATAGGGCAAGGAGGAACAACATCTTGTAGGAGTGAGGACGAGCCAGTTGTGAGTGTGGGGGAAGTTCGTGAGGCAGTAGGTAAAATGAAAGGGGGTAAGGCAGCCGGGATTGATGGGATAAAGATAGAAATGTTAAAAGCAGGTGGGGATATAGTTTTGAAGTGGTTGGTGCAATTATTTAATAAATGTATGGAAGAGGGTAAGGTACCTAGGGATTGGCAGAGAGCATGCATAGTTCCTTTGTATAAAGGCAAAGGGGATAAAAGAGAGTGCAAAAATTATAGGGGGATAAGTCTGTTGAGTATACCTGGCAAAGTGTATGGTAGAGTTATTATTGAAAGAATTAAGAGTAAGACGGAGAATAGGATAGCAGATGAACAAGGAGGCTTTAGGAAAGGTAGGGGCTGTGTGGACCAGGTGTTTACAGTGAAACATATAAGTGAACAGTATTTAGATAAGGCTAAAGAGGTCTTTGTGGCATTTATGGATTTGGAAAAGGCGTATGACAGGGTGGATAGGGGGGCAATGTGGCAGATGTTGCAGGTGTATGGTGTAGGAGGTAGGTTACTGAAAGCAGTGAAGAGTTTTTACGAGGATAGTGAGGCTCAAGTTAGAGTGTGTAGGAAAGAGGGAAATTATTTCCCAGTAAACGTGGGCCTTAGACAGGGATGTGTGATGTCACCGTGGTTGTTTAATATATTTATAGATGGGGTTGTAAGAGAAGTGAATGCGAGGGTCTTGGCAAGAGGCGTGGAGTTAAAAGATAAAGAATCACACATAAAGTGGGAGTTGACACAGTTGCTCTTTGCTGATGACACTGTGCTCTTGGGAGATTCTGAAGAGAAGTTGTAGAGATTGGTGGATGAATTTAGTAGGGTGTGCAAAAGAAGAAAATTGAAAGTGAATACAGGAAAGAGTAAGGTTATGAGGATAACAAAAAGTTTAGGTGATGAAAGATTGGATATCAAATTGGAGGAAAAGAGTATGGAGGAGGTGAATGTATTCAGATATTTGGGAGTGGACGTGTCAGCGGATGGGTCTATGAAAGATGAGGTGAATCATAGAATTGATGAGAGGAAAAGGGTGAGTGGTGCACTTAGGAGTCTGTGGAGACAAAGAACTTTGTCCTTGGAGGCAAAGAGGGGAATGTATGAGAGTATAGTTTTACCAACGCTCTTATATGGGTGTGAAGCATGGGTGATGAATGTTGCAGCGAGGAGAAGGCTGGAGGCAGTGGAGATGTCATGTCTGAGAGCAATGTGTGGTGTGAATATAATGCAGAGAATTCGTAGTTTGGAAGTTAGGAGGAGGTGCGGGATTACCAAAACTGTTGTCCAGAGGGCTGAGGAAGGGTTGTTAAGGTGGTTCGGACATGTGGAGAGAATGGAGCGAAACAGAATAACTTCAAGAGTGTATCAGTCTGTAGTGGAAGGAAGGCGGGGTAGGGGTCGGCCTAGGAAAGGTTGGAGGGAGGGGGTAAAGGAGGTTTTGTGTGCGAGGGGCTTGGACTTCCAGCAGGCATGCGTGAGCGTGTTTGATAGGAGTGAATGGAGACAAAAGGTTTTTAATACTTGATGTGCTGTTGGAGTGTGAGCAAAGTAACATTTGTGAAGGGGTTCAGGGAAACCGGCAGGCCGGATTTGAGTCCTGGAGATGGGAAGTACAGTGCCTGCACTCTGAAGTACAGTGAAGTACAGTGCCTGCACATACATAGATACATACATACATACATACGTACGTACATACATACATACATATATACACACATACAAACATACATATATACATATATACATACATACATACATACATACATACGTACATACATACATAGAAAGCCAGTGCGCTCTTGATATGCATAATACACATTTTTGATACGTCATTCGCATGAAAGATCAAATTAATACAAATACATTTCATACCAGAAATTTATTTCACTTTATTTAACAAAAGTGGGAAAGTTAAGTTACTAGGTAAAAAAAAACAGTTAATAACAGAAAAGAATTTGTAAAAAAGGCGGTATTCTATCAGAGGCAAATAAATAGCGCAGAAAATAGTGGCAATGTGTATAACCCTTTGTGGACACGTGTAGACTACATCACCTGTTGTGGACACGTGTAGACTACATCACATGTTGTGGACACGTGTAGACTACATCACCTGTTGTGGACACGTGTAGACTACATCACCTGTTGTGGACACGTGTAGACTACATCACCAGTTGTGGACACGTGTAGACTGCATCACCTGTTGTGGACACGTGCAGACTGCATCACCTGTTGTGAACACGTGTAGACTACATCACCTGTTGTGGACACTTGTGGATTACATCACCTGTTGTGGACACGTGTAGACTATATCACCTGTTGTGGACACGTGTAGACTACATCACCTGTTGTGGACACTTGTGAATTACATCACCTGTTGTGGACACGTGTAGACTATATCACCTGTTGTGGACACTTGTGGACTACATCACCTGTTGTGGAAAAGTGTAGACTAAATCACCTGTTGTGGACACGTGTGGACTACATCATCTGTTGTGGGCACTTGTGGATTACATAACCTGGTGTGGACACGTGTAGACTACATCACCTGTTGTGGACACGTGTAGACTACATCACCTGTTGTGGACACAGGAATACTACCTCACCTGTTGTGGACACGTGTGGACTACATCACCTGTTGTGGACACTTGTGGATTACATCCCTTGTTGTGGACACGTGTAGACTACATCATCTGTTGTAGAGACGTGTAGAATACATCACCTGTTGTGGACACGTGTAGACTATATCACCTCATGTGGACTCGTGTGGACTACATCACCTGTTGTGGACATGTGTAGACTATATCACCAGTTGTTGACACATGTGGACTACATCACTTGTTGTGGACACGTGTGGACTACATCACCTGTTGTGGACACATGTGGACTACATCGCCTGTTGTGGACACTTGTGGACTACATCAACTGTTGTGGACACGTGTGGACTACATCATCTGTTGTGGACACTTGTGGATTGCATCACCTGGTGTGGACACGTGTAGACTACATCACCTGTTGTGGACACGTGTGGACTACATCATCTGTTGTAAAGACGTGAAGACTATATCACCTCTTGTGGACACGTGTGGACTACATCACCTGTTGTGTACACGTGTAGACTACATCACCTGTTGTGGACACGTTTGAACTACATCATCTGTTGTGGACATTTGTGGATTACATCACATGGGGTGGACACGTGTAGACTACATCACCTATTGTGGACACGTGTGGACTACATCATCTGTTGTAAAGACGTGTAGACAATTTCACCTCTTGTGGACACGTGTGGACTACATCACCTGTTGTGGACACGTGTAAACTACATCACCTGTTGTGGACTACATCACCTGTTGTGGACACATGTGGACAACATCACCTGTTGTGGACACATGTGGACTACATCACCTGTTGTGGACACGTGTAGACTACATCACTTGCTGTGGACACGTGGATTACATCTCCTGTTGCGGACACGTGTAGAATACCTCACCTGTTGTGGACACGTGTGGACTACATCACCTGTTGTGGACACTTGTGGATTACACCACCTCTTGTGGACACGTGTAGACTACATCACCTGTTGTGGACACATGTGGACTTCATCATCTGTTGTAGAGACGTGTAGACTACATCACCTATTGTAGACACGTGTAGACTATATCACCTCGTGTGGACACGTGTTGACTACTTCACCTGTTGTGGACATATGTAGACTACATCAAACGTTGTGGACACGTAAGGACTACATCACCAGTTGTGGACAAGTGTGAACTACATCACCGGTTGTGGACACATGTGGACTACATCACCTGTTGTAGACACGTGTAGACTTCACCACGTATTGTGGAAACGTGTAGACTACATCACCTGTTTTGGAAAATGTGGACTACATCACCTGTTGTGGACACGTTTAGACTACATCACCTGTTATGGATAAATGTGGACTACATCACCTGTTGTGGACACGTGTGGACTACATCACATGTTGTGAACACATGTGGACTACATCGCTTGTTGTGGACACTTTTGGACTACGTCACCTGTTGTGGACACGAGTAGACTACATCAACTATTTTGGCCACGTGTAGCCTACATCACCTGTTGAGGACACGTGTGGACTACATCACCTGTTGTGGACACTTGCAGACTACATCACCTGTTGTGGACACATGTGGGCTACATCACCTGTTGTGGACACGTGTGGACTACATCACCTGTTGTAGACACGTGGACGTCATCACCTCTTGTGGACACGTGTAGACTACATCACCTGTTGTGGATAAATGTGGACTACATCACATGTTGTGGACACGTGTGGACTACATCACATGTTGTGAACACATGTGGACTACATCGCCTGTTGTGGACACTTTTGGACTACGTCACCTGTTGTGGACACGAGTAGACTACATCAACTGTTTTGGCCACGTGTAGCCTACATCACCTGTTGAGGACACGTGTGGACTACATCATCTGTTGTGGACACTTGTGGATTACATCACCTGGTGTGGACACGTGTACAGTAGATCACCTGTTGTGGACACGTGTGGACTACATCATCTGTTGTAAAGACGTGTAGTCAATATCACCTCTTGTGGACACGTGCGGACTACATCACCTGTTGTGGACACGTGTAGACTACATCACCTGTTGTGGACTATATCACCTGTTGTGGACACATGTGGACTACATCTCCTGTTGTGGACACATGTGGACTACATCACCTGTTGTGGACAAGTGTAGACTACATCACTTGCTGTGGACACGTGAATTACGTCACCTGTTGCGGACACGTGTACACTACCTCACCTGTTGTGGACACGTGTGGACTACATCACCTGTTGTGGACACTTGTGGATTACATCACCTCTTGTGGACACGTGTAGACTACATCACCTGTTGTGGACACATGTGGACTACATCATCTGTTGAAGAGACGTTTTGACTACACCTCCTGTTGTGGACACGAGTAGACTATATCACCTCGTGTGGACACAAGTTGACTACATCACCTGTTGTGGACATGCGTAGACTACATCACCTGTTGTGGACACGTAAGGACTACATCACCTATCGTAGACACGTGTGGACTACATCACCTGTCGTGGACACGTGTGCACTACATCACCTGCTGTGGACACATGTGGACTATATCACCTGTTGTGGACACGTGTAGACTTCATCACTTGTTGTGGACACGTGAATTACACTACGTATTGTGGACACGTGTAGACTACATCACCTGTTTTGGATAAATGTGGACTACATCACCTGTTTTGGACACGTGTGGACTGCATCACCTGTTGTGGAAACATGTGGACTACATCGCCTGTTGTGGATACTTGTGGACTTCATCACCTGTTGTGGACACGTGTGGACTACATAACCTGTTTTGGACACATGTGGACTATATCACCTGTTGTGGACACGTGTAGACTACATCACCTGTTATGGATAAATGTGGACTACATCACCTATTGTCGACACGTGTGGACTACATCACCTGTTGTGGTCATTTGGACTTCATCACCTGTTGTGGACACGTGTTGACTACATCACTTGTTGTGGACACGTGTAGACTACATCACCTGTTGTGGACACATGTGGTCTTCATCGCCTGTTGTGGACACGTGTGGACTACATCACTTGTTGTGGACACGTGTGGACTTCATCACCTGTTGTGGACACGTGTAGACTACATCACTTGTTGTGGACACGTGGATTACATCACCTGTTGTGGACACGTGTGGACTACATTACCTGTTGTGGACACATGTGGGCTACATCGCCTGCTGTGGACACTTGTGGACTAGATCACCTGTTATGGATAAATGTGGACTACATCACCTGTTGTGGACACGTGTAGACTACATCAGCTATTGAGGACACGTGTAGACTACATCACCTGTTGTGGACACATGTGGGCTACATCGCCTGTTGTGGACACTTGTGGACGACATCACCTCTTATGGATAAAAGCGGACTACATCACCTGTTGTGGACACGTGTGGACTACATCACCTGTTGTGGACACATGTGGGCTACATCGCCTGTTGTGGACACTTGTGGACGACATCACCTCTTATGGATAAAAGCGGACTACATCACCTGTTGTGGACACGTGTGGACTACATCACCTGTTGTGGACACGTGTAGACTACATCACCTCTTGTGGACACTTGTGAGCTACATCGCCTGTTGTGGACACATGTGGACTACATCAACTGTTGTGGACACGTGGTCTTCATCACCTGTTGTGGACACGTGTAGACTACATCACCTGTTGTGGATAAATTCTGACTACATCACCTGTTGTGGACACCTGTGGACTACATCACCTGTTGTGGACACGTGTGGACTACATCACCTGTTGTGGACACATGTGGACTACATCACCTGTTATGGACACTTGTGGACTACATCACCTGTTGTGGACACGAGTAGACTACATCAACAGTTTTGACCACGTGTAGACTACATCACCTGTTGTGGACACGTGTGGACTACATCGACTGTTTTGGACACTTGTGGATTACATCACCTGGTGTGGAAACGTGTAGAATACATCACCTGTTGTGGACACGTGAGGACTACATCACCTCTTGTGGACACGTGTAGACTACATCACCTGTTGTGGACACGTGTGGACTACATCATCTTTTGTGGACACTTGTGAATTACATCACCTGGTGTGGACACGTGTAGACTACATCACCTGTTGTGGACACGTGTGGACTACATCACCTGTTGTGGACACGTGTGGACTACATCATCTTTTGTGGACACTTGTGAATTACATCACCTGGTGTGGACACGTGTAGACTACGTCACCTGGTGTGGACACGTGTAGACTACATCGCCTGGTGTGGACACGTGTGGACTACATCACCTGTTGTGGACACGTGTGGACTACATCACCTCTTGTGGACACGTGTGGACTACATCATCTTTTGTGGACACTTGTGAATTACATCACCTGGTGTGGACACGTGTAGACTACATCACCTGGTGTGGACACGTGTAGACAATATCACCTCTTGTGGACACGTGTGGACTACATCACCTGTTGTGCACACATGTGGACTACATCACCTGTTGTGGACAAGTGTAGACTACATCACTTGCTGTGGACTCGTGAATTACATCACCTGTTGCGGACACGTGTACACTACCTCACCTGTTGTGGACACGTGTGGAATACATCACCAGTTGTGGACACTTGTGGATTACATCACCTCTTGTGGACACGTGTAGACTACATCACCTTTTGTGGACACATGTGGACTAGATCATCTGTTGTAGAGACGCTTAGACTACACCACCTGTTATGGACACGTGTAGACTATATCACCTCATGTGGACACGTGTTGACTACATCACCTGTTGTGGACATGTGTAGAATACATCACCTGTTGTGGACACGTAAGGACTACATCACCTATTGTGGACACGTGTTGACTACATCACCTGTTGTGGACACATGTGGACTACATCACCTGTTGTGGACAAGTGTAGACTACATCACTTGTTGTGGACACGTGAATTACACCACGTATTGTGGACACGTGTAGACTACATCACCTGTTTTGGATAAATGTGGACTACATCACCTGTTTTGGACACGTGTGGACTACATCACCTGTTGTGGACACTTGTGGACTACATCACCTGTTGTGGACACGTGTGGACTTCATCACCTGTTTTGGACACATGTGGACTACATCACCTGTTGTGGACACGTGTAGACTACATCACGTGTTATGGATAAATGTGTACTACATCACCTGTTGTGGACACGTGTTAACTACATCACCTGTTATGGACACGTGGACTTCATCACCTGTTGTGGACACGTGTGGACTACATCACCTGTTTGGACACGTGTAGACTACATCACCTGTTGTGGACACATGTGGACTACATCGTCTGTTGTGGACACTTGTGGACTACATCACCTGTTGTGGACACGTGTGGACTACATTGCCTGTTGTGGACACGTGTAAACTGCATCACCTGTTGTGGACACATGTGGTCTACATCGCCTGTTGTGGACACTTGTGGACTACATCACCTGTTGTGGACACGTGTGGACTACATCACTTGTTGTGTATAAGTGTGGACTTGATCACCTGTTGTGGACACGTGTAGACTACATCACTTGTTGTGGACACGTGGATTACATCACCTGTTGTGGACACATGTGGGCTACATTGCCTGTTGTGGACACTTGTGGACTACATCACCTGTTATGGACAAATGTTGTCTACATCACCTGTTGTGGACACGTGTATGCTACATCGCCTGTTGTGGACACTTGTGGACTACATCACCTGTTATGGATAAATGTGGACTACATCACCTGTTGTGGACACGTGTGGACTACATCACCTGTTGTGGACACTTGTGGACTACATCACCTGTTGTGGAAACATGTGGGCTACATCGCCTGTTGTGGACACTTGTGGACTACATCACCTGTTATGGATAAATGTGGACTACATCACCTGTTGTGGACACGTGTGGACTACATCACCTCTTGTGGACACGTGTAGGCTACATCACCTGTCGTGGACACATGTGGGCTACATCGCCTTTTGTGGACACGTGTGGACTACATCACCTATTGTGGACACGTGGACTTCATCACCTGTTGTGGACACGTGTAGACTACATCACCTGTTGTGGATAAATGTGGACTACATTACCTGTTGTGGACACCTTTGGACTACATCACCTGTTGAGGACACGTGTATACTACTTCACCTGTTGTGGACACATGTGGATTACATCACCTGGTGTGGACACGTGTAGACTACATCATCTGTTGTGGACACTTGTGGAATACATCACCTGTTGTGGACACGTGTCGACTACATCACCTGTTGTGGACACGTGTGGACTACATCACCTGTTGTGGACACGTGTGGACTACATCACCTTTTGTGGACACTTGTGGATTACATAACCTCTTGTGGGCACTTGTAGACTACATCACCTGTTGTGGACACGTAAGGACTACATCACTTGTTGTGGACACGTGGATTACATCACCTGTATCGGACACGTGTAGACTACCTCACCTGTTGTGGATACGTGTGGACTACATCACCTTTTGTGGACACTTTTGGATTACATAACCTCTTGTGGACACTTGTAGACTACATCACCTGTTGTGGACACGTAAGGACTACATCACTTGTTGTGGACACGTGTGGACTACATCACCTGTTGTGGACACATTTGGACTACATCACCGGTTGTGGACACGTGTAGACTACATCATTTGTTGTGGACACGTGGATTACACCACGCATTGTGGACACATGTAGACTACATCACCTGTTGTGGACACGTGTGGACTACATCACCTGTTTTGGATAAATGTGGACTATATCACATGTTTTGGACACGTATGGACTACATCACCTGTTGTGGGCACATATGGACTACATCGCCTGTTGTGGACACTTGTGGACTACTTCACCTGTTGTGGACACATGTGGACTACATCACCTGTTGTGGACACGTGTGGACTTCATCACTTGTTTTGGACACCTGTAGACTACATCACTTGTTGTGGACACGTGGATTACATCACCTGTTGTGGACACGTGAAGACTACATCACATGTTGTGGATAAGTGTGCACTGCATCACCTGTTGTGGACACCTGTGGACTACATCACCTGTTGTGGACACGTGTGGACTACATCATCTGTTGTGAAGACGTGTAGACTATATCACCTCTTGTGGACACGTGTGGATTGCATCACCTGTTGTGGACACGTGTAGACTACATCACCTGTTGTGGACACGTGTAGACTATATCACCTCTTGTGGACACGTGTGGACTATATCACCTGTTGTGGACACGTGTAGACTACATAACCTGTTGTGGAGACGTGTGGACTACATCATCTGTTGTGGACACGTGTGGATTACATCACCTGGTGTGGAGACGTGTAGACTACATCATCTGTTGTGAAGACGTGTAGACTATATCACCTCTTGTGGACACGTGTGGATTGCATCACCTGTTGTGGACACGTGTAGACTACATCACCTGTTGTGGGCACGTGTGGACTACATCATCTGTTGTAAAGACATGTACACAATATCACCTCTTGTGGACACGTGTGGGCTACATCACCTGTTGTGGACACGTGTAGACTACATCACCAGTTGTGGACTATATCACCTGTTGTGGACACATGTGGACTTCATCACCTGTTGTGGACACATGTGGACTACATCACCTGTTGTTTAAACGTGTAGACTACATCACTTGCTGTGGACACGTGGATTACATCACCTGTTGCGGACACGTGAAGACTACCTCACCTGTTGTGGACACGTGTGGACTACATCACCTGTTGTGGAAACTTGTGGATTACTTCACCTCTTGTGGACACGTGTAGACTACATCAGCTGTTGTGGACACATGTGGGCTTCATCATCTGTTGTAGAGACGTTTAGACTACACTACCTGTTGTGGACACGTGTGGACTACATCACCTTTTGTGGACACATGTGGACTATATCACCTGTTGTGGACATGTGTAGACTACATCACTTGTTGTGGACACGTGAATTACACCACGTATTGTGGACACGTGTAGACTACATCACCTGTTTAGGATAAATGTGGACTACATCACCTTTTTTGGACACGTGTGGATTTCATCACCTGTTGTGGACACATATGGACTTCATCGCCTGTTGTGGACACTTGTGGGCTACATCACCTGTTGTGGACACGTGTGGACTACATCACCTGTTGTGGACACATGTGGACTACATCGCCTGTTGTGGACACGTGTAGACTACATCACCTGTTGTGGATAAATGTGGACTACATCACCTGTTTTGGACACGTGTGGACTACATCACCTGTTGTGGACACGTGGACTTCATCACCTGTTGTGGACACGTGTGGACTACATCACCTGTTGTGGACACGTGTAGACTACATCACCTGTTGTGGACACATGTGGACTACATCGCCTGTTGTGGACACTTGTGGACTCCATCTCCTGTTGTGGACACGTGTGCACTACATCACCTGTTGTGGACAAGTGGACTTCATCACCTGTTGTGGACACGTGTAGACTACATCACCTGTTGTGGATAAATGTGGACTACATCACCTGTTGTGGACACGTGTGGACTACATCACCTGTTGTGGACACGTGTGGACTACATTACCTATTGTGGACACGTGTAGACTACATCACCTGTTGTGGACTCGTGGACTACATCGACTGATCACATTGGTCCTTAGATCCTTCGAGGCAATGCCTTTCTTATTTAACGACTGTGTTAATAACATTTTAAACATCAACTGTTAGTTAATGATTCTGTTGCACCTCCGTCTGTTGAAGGTCCTGTTATTTTTGACTGCGTTAACACCTTTTTCTGGAGGTAGAATATAATGTTGATAACTCTTTCTCTTACACCCACCTCCTATCTCTCTTTCTTTCTCTCTCTCTCTCTCTCTCTCTCTCTCTCTCTCTCTCTCTCTCTCTCTCTCTCTCTCTCTCTCTCTCTCTCTCTCTCTCTCTCTCTTTCTCTCTCTCTCTCTCTCTCTCTCTGGCGTGTATAATATACGAGAGAAGGTGTAGGTATGAAACTACTGATTCAGTTAAGTCTGCGGATTAGTTTGCTAAGTGGATCTTAATCCACTGATAAACTGGGTGCATATATGCATATATACGTGCAAACAAACGTCCAGACAGATAGATAAGCAGGAAAGCAAACAGAGATGCAAGCACGTAGGCATTTAACAAAATTTTAAACCTATATACCCACATACACACACAAAATACATTCACACACACACACACACACACACACACACACACACACACACTTACATCTTCTTGGCTTGCAAGAAGCTTTTAACTCAGGTCCTTACCAAGACTAAATCACAAGCTAAAAGGGATAAATATGAAAAGACAAGCCGGGAGTGCAAGGATAGGCAAAAGGACTAGCAAGAGGAGCGAGGCTGAGTGAAGAGACGAGCTAGAAGAGGATGAATGAGTGAAACGGAAAATTAGAAGAGCAAGGAGGAGTGAATCTGATTCAACTCAAGTGGATCAATTCATCTGATGTTTTGAAGACTTTCACCACACTAGCCTTGTGTCAACAACGATGTTTACAAGGTAACCAAATCAACTAGGCTGTGATGGGTATGCAGATCTGCGATCCACCAACAGCAACAGTCTGGTTGACCAGGCAAGTACCAGACAAGCCTGGCCCATGGCCGGGCTCCGGTGGTAGAAAAACTTTTGGAAGTCGTGAAAGGTATATTCAACATAGAAGTGAATACGAGAAGGGTAGACGGGAACGTTATACGTGTGACACAATATAACTCACTCCTCATAACAGTTGTTTCCTCGTACTATTTAACAACCACAGTTTATATTTTACTTATAAAGTAAGCCTGTGTCTAATTTATCAAATTTATGATTTGGGCATTAACTACACGAAATTATCGTAAGTCATGATTTTTGTATACGAAAATATATGTCAGGAAGAAATCGATAAGTTATCACCTAGCCAGAAGTAGCTGCAGTGCCTCACTAATTGTAATTAGCGGTTGCGGCGAGTAAGTCCAAATGTTTTCTGGGTGGCAAAGCTCGACTGGAAGTTACATTAGTTTGACTCTGTGCGGACACCAGAGAAATTTTCAATGGACGATTACACTCGGCGGGTGACTGAACAACGAGCACAATACTGCCTGCAGCCGCATTATCAAATTGACTCGATTATTAGCATCCAGCTGCCACATTCAACAGAGTGAAAGCAAACTACAAACGATTTTTTTTTGTGTGTGTGAAATTGTCTGTTTATATCTTTTTTTATTGGGTTACGTATCGGAGCTAAAATCACAAACAGCTGTCAGAGTTTGGCTTTCGACCAACGGGAGAGTCATCCATCCACATCAGTGATGGTTGAAGAGTTCTGCTCCACGATGTACAGATGTTCTGGTCTGGTGTGGTCTATTCTGGTATGATTTTTTTTTTGTGGACAGTTCTCCTTGATCTAGAGTGACCCGTAGCTCGACTGCTAGCGCACTCAGCTCACACACTGAGCTGAGCAATCGTGGTTCGATCCCCGGTACGGGTGAAAACATTAGGACGTGTTTCCTTAAGACACTTGTTGTACATGTTCACCTCTCAGTAAAATAGGTACCTGGGTGTTAGTAAACTGGTATCGATCGTATCCTGGGGACAAACGTAACCTAATTTGCCCGAAATGCTCTACATAACAAGGGGCTCTACATAGTAATTTGTCAGTGATGTCAGCTAGGCCTGTATACCATGTGCATATACTTGTAGAAATAAAGATTTATTATTTTTATTATTATTATTATTATTATTATTATTATTATTATTATTATTATTATTATTATTATTATTATTATCTCTACCCATGCTATCGCCCTTCCATTTACCATTCACTAATTTATTAGTTTATGCCACCTGAGAGGTTAATCGATTGAGCACACACCCTCCCCGGCTCATCCCGTGAGCGGTAGCGCACAACTAAGGATTACAGAAGTCCCAGCAGAAACTGTGTGTGTGTATAACAACACTGCAGCACCAAGATCCTGCAAGGCAAGTTGTAGGACAGTTCCCTCACGGCCACCAGCCACGAGACCAGGCGAGGACTAACAGTAATATAATAAGGCTGGCTGTAGCGGCTGGAGCCAATGGCTGAGCAGGGCCAACAACGGCGATAATTGGGTCCTTAGAGCCCATTCCTACTGGTGGAAGGGCCAAAGTCCCCTAGGAACACAAGCCTGCTCGTAGCAGGGGAAAATTGGGTAAAATGTCCCTTTCCCCTTTCCCCTACGCCACTATCGTGAACCCAAGATGAAGCAAGGAAACTGAGTATAACCATAGAAACTAACTGAAACGAGGGAACGGCGAAACTGGATGACACGTTTTAAGTAAAATACACACACACAAAAAAAACAAAAAAAAACATGAATGCTTTCACTAAAATCAATAAAGAAATAAAGATGCTTAAATGATGATGGAAACTGGAAGACACAATTACAATAAGAGATAAAGTTACAAAGAGGAAACAAAGACCATGGAAACAAGAGAAAATAAGATTTTAAGATTTTGCCCGGGGGAACGAGTTTATTGGGCAGCTCCATTTATCCACTGAGAGAACATACCACAATTTCCGCTCAAATACTTGATACTCAGTTGGCCATATACACTCCATCTTAGCCTGTTGCCATATGTAACTCTGTTAGATTTCAAGCTTATCGATTCCCTTTTGAGTCACTAAGGTTGCTTTTCACCTTTAAGCTAGCAATCACGAATACTTTAAATAAACAAAAATAGAAATTTATATTTATGGAAGCGTCTTGACAATGGCCCAGGGAGGAGCGAAACATCGTCATCAGTTTCCTCTCCTAACTGAGGGATATTAGTGAGCTTCAGCCAAGTTTAATGTGAGTTCTGCTAGTTACACTGTGGTGCCTCCAGCATCCTCATCCATCCTCACACTAAGTCTGAAAGTTTTAAACTCGCCCTTTATTTTATGTATACCTCAGCTTGGGTTAGTCTCGCCATGTATGGCACAAGGACGGGTTAAATATTCACCTATCACTTCATTTCATTTTCCTATGTGCGGGCTATTTGCGCATCGCTCCAGTCACTGTATCATGACTTTCATTAATCTTTACTCCTTTTACAATTTATTATTATCTAATTCCTGCAAATCCTGCTCATTATTTTAATGTTATATATTTTACTTGCTGAGTGCCTGAATTGTTTACAAAAGAGAGTATTGTTCACAAAGGAGCACTGATTAGAGATTCCATTATTCTGCCGCATTTGTAAAGTTTGGTTCTCGGGAAGAAATTATTAGAAAGTTCTCCTTCCTACGCTGGGTGAGCACACTGCAGTAATAACAAATGGTTATAATCATAACCATATTTTTTAAAAGGGTGGACAGGTAATCCAGCGGAAGGCCTCGGTCAGATGACCAAAAGCTCCAATTGAGGGTCAGGAAACGCTTGTTCTGTTTCCTGAAAAACCTTACCTAACCTAACCTGAAGTAATGACGGTCCATTAAGGCCTAATATTTATCTTGTCACTGGCGACATCAACACCTTTTTGGCTGCTCATCTTTCAGGTTTAGCTACCTTGACAAATTACACTTATCTTATCCTACGTCATAGCATCCTATCCTATCCTACGTTATAACATCCTATCTTATCCTACGTCATAACATCCTATCTTATCCTGCGTCATAACAAAATTAGGAAACGTGAAAATTTAAGAAAATTGAAAACTAGAGAGGGAGAGATTTATAAAAACTAGAGGAAACGGGAAATCCAAATAAAAGACTGCTAGAAAAACTTTAACCAGAAAAGAACGCTGGAACTAAATGGAAAAAAAAACGAAAAAACGAAAACAGCAGAAAACGTGATGCCCAGACGAAACGCAAAAATATTATAAAACAAAAAGGCAGACATACCAAAACTTGAAATACTGATATCAATTCTGGATTGTGAATTTCTATCGATGGGTGTGCACTAAGAGCAGCAGTGAATATAAACAAATTGGTGTATATCTCAGTACGTATACCCAATTTCCTTTAATCGTTTTTTGGACGGGGGTGGTTAGGTTAGGTTAGGTAAGGTTCGTCAGGAAACAGGACAAATGTTTCCTGACGCAGGTCTTAGTCAGATGATGACCCGCCTTTGGAGCTTTTGGTCATCTGACCGAGGCCTTCCGCTGGCTTACCGGTCCACCCCTTTAAAAATTATGGTCATTTATAACCTTGTTACGGGGGTGGTGGTGGGTTGATTAAATCAATCTTCACTGGTGGTACGCAGGTGAAATTCAACCTTAATTAAGACCCTCGTGGAATTGATAAGTTTTAAACCTAATCAAACAACCCGCTAAGAGAGTTGAGAAAATAGAAAGAGTGTAAACTAGTGGAATCTATAAATGACGTTTAAAGAAGACCATGTCATCAAACGGAGGTTATGATTACAACGAATGTGGCAATTAGGAAAAAAACGCGGAAACCGACCGAATTTCACAAGACACGTGAACAGATAACTGGGATTAAAAAAAATGCTGACAAATTATATCTGAATATTTATTTTGGAAAAAAACATGTCAAAAAACAATTAATTTTCTAGTGGTTTATTTTCATTATTATTATTATTATTATTATTATTATTATTATTATTATTATTATTATTATTATTATTATTATTATTATTATTATTATTATTCCTCATCTTCAGATTATTATTATTATTTTATTATTAATAATAATATACTATTTTGTGGTTAATTTTATTCACGGAAATATTTTGACACTTTCAACACTGAAGAATATTCAACATTATTTACGATTAAAAAACGTTCGTAATGCAAAATAGAAACGACTTGATAAACGTAACAACAGCGTCTAGTACGAACGAACTCTTCAAAAATAGCTGGAAATAATGCAGACAAAAATGCAGAGGAAAATTATCCAAAAATTTCCCTCGTGTTTCTTCCCGTTAAATGGCGTCTGGAGGAGACTTTGCGAGAGAGGTAGAGCGGGAGTGTCGTTTTCATCCACGGCGCCGCCTCTAACCCGCTGTTATGGAGGAGCTCCGGCGAGCTCTCTTACTCTGTTAGTGACGCCGCCACACAATAGATGGCGTCGTTAGCCCTGCGCTGCTGGAGACGTCTGCTTATGTTTCCACGGCCACTTTTGCCCCGACAGTGACGGAGGGCGCGTGCCGACCGCAACCTCAACTAGAGGGATGGTTATTTATGGGCAGGCAGGCCAGGGATAGTTATTTTGTTCACAAGGATGTTCTGCTCTGAGAAGCTTCCATGTTGTCTACATTGAGATGCACCCAGGGTCGAATATGCTCTCTAGGAGAGGGTATAATGAAGGTGGTGATGGTGAGAGGGTGCATGATGAGAGGGTGGATAATAAGAGGATGGACAGTGAGTGGGTGGAGGCTGAGTGGATGGTGAGAGGGTGGGTGGTGAGAGGATGGATGGTGAGAGGGGAGGATGGTGAGGTGGTTATAGTCACATTTCTCAGAGGTTCTAAACCTGTAAGAGTTGCACAGCCCCTGGAGAATCCGTGGTATCTGAATTTGATCCGTAATAGGGATGGACAGATCAAATTTCTCGGATCAAGAGCTATTTTCCAGGACAATGGATAACAATAAAGGTAGTAGACATTAGTGGGTCTTGATAGATAGTGATGGAGATTTGTTTTTAAATAATGATGGAGGTTTATTTTTAAATAGTGATGGAGACTTGTTTTAAATAGTGATGGAGGTTTATTTTTAAATAGTGATAGAGATTTGTTTTTAAATAGTGATGGAGGTTTTGTTTTTAGATAGTGGTGCAGGTTTTAATTTTAGAGAGTGGTTGTTTAAATTTTAGAAAGTGGTCGAGGTTTTAATTTTAGAGAGTGGTGCAGGTTTTATTTTCAGTGATGGAGGTTTTAATTTTAGATAGTGGTGAAGGTTTATTTTCAGATATTAATTGTGGTTAATTTTTAGAGGTTTATTTTTAGATATTTTAGAGGTTTATTTTTAGATAGTGGTGATTTATTTTTGTGGGTAGTCGTGGCATTAGAGGGAAGGTGGGGTGATGTTGACAGATAGTGCTGATGAGCGATGTTTATGAACAATGGTAGAGGATGTTGGCTTGTAGTAGTAGCTGGCAGGTGGTTTTTGTGTACGTTGGTAGTGGTGGTGGTGGTGGTGATGGTGGTGTTGGTGGTGGTGGTGGTGGTGGTGGTGGTGGCAGTGGTGGTGGTGAAGGGTTTTAGAAGTCGCAGTGAATAGCAGAGGGCTGTTACATGTGCGTTGTGACATCTGTGTGTATAATGATGTTGGTGGGTAGTAGTTGTAGTTGAGTAGATAGTGGAGGAACAGATGTCAGGGTGAATGTCAAATTTCTAGAGAACTAGAATCGGAATTGATTATGCACTCCACACAAAAAATAAATATCTAAACATAACATATAGATCACATATCAACCAAAGTCATCCTTTTATTAGAAATAATAAGTCATTCATTTATTAAAACATATACGGTGTATAGTCATTATATACTAAAAACTTAACTTTCGGTAAAAAATATCAATTTATATATAAATATTTCTGTGTGTGATGGTATAAAATATTCCTCACAATTAATTAACAGCATAATGCAAGCTGCACGGAGAGAAGAAAGCTACCCCGTAAGCATTTCATTGGATTAGTTCTTGTTACCCATTTTCAGTCGGAAAAATGTGCGCTAGACACCCACGTAGTGTAGTGTGGTAGATACCCACGTAGTGTAGTGTGGTAGACACCCACGTAGTGTAGTGTGGTAGATACCCACGTATTGTAGTGTGCTAGACACCCACGTATTGTAGTGTGCTAGACACCCATGTAGTGTAGTGTAGTAGTCACCCACGTACTGTAGTGTGCTAGACACCCACGTAGTGTAGTGTGGTAGATACCCATGTACTGTAGTGTGCTAGACACCCACGTACTGTAGTGTGCTAGATACCCACGTACTGTAGTGTGCTAGACACCCACATAGTGTGCTAGACACCCACGTACTATAGCATGCTAGACACCCACGTATTGTAGTGTACAAGACACCCAGGTACTGCAGTGTGGTAGACACCCACGTACTGTAGTGTGGTAGACACCCACGTACTGTAGTGTGTTAGGCACCCACGCACTGTAGTGTGCTAGACACCCACATAGTGTGCTAGCCACCCACGTACTGTAGTGTGCTAGACACCCATATAGTGGTCTAGACACCCACGTACTGTAGTATGCTAAACGCCCACGTATTGTAGTGTACTAGATACCCACGTACTGCAGTGTGGTAGACACCCACGTACTGTAGTGTGCTAGACACCCGCGTACTGTAGCGTGGTCGATTCCTACGTATCCTGTACAGCTTGCTGCTCATCAGTAGGGCCCACCAGTACTTTCCATTTCCCATTACGGAAACCTGTTCTTCGGCCAGAAAAGTCACTGAGGGGAAGGGAAGGGAAGGGAAGGGAAGGGAAGGAAAGGAAAGGGAAGGGAAGGGGTTAACATATTGGTAAAAGGTAGTGGTGTTGATGAGAGGTGAGGCGATGCATCACACGGGTCCTCCTAGTTTCTGAGTCCTACGTCTGAAAGATCCCACAGGACTCCTCAGTCTCACTGACTTCTGCGTCTGGTTGGCATCCCACTTAACACAAGACGTGTAAAGAATTTTTACCACTTTCCTCCTTTTCTGTTCCTCTCTCGCTCTTACCTTTTATTCCGTTTGCCTGAATATTTATCTGTCTCTCTCTCACGCTGCTTCGCACTCTCCTACGTTACATTTTCTCTCGTGCTTGGATGCTAATGTCGCGTAGTATTAGTCACCGCAATTTGTTCTCCTCGTTTGCGTGCATCACGTCGTGGAGTCTTTGTCTTCAGTCTTCTCAAACCTCCAGATATTGCTACCCACAAACTTTAATAAAACGAAAAAAAAAATTGGGGCTCAGTTTTGCATTTTTACATTCTCCTTAGCGTCTTTCGTTTATTTCTTGGTTTATTTGCTTAAATTATACATACACTTCCATAACTGAGTGTATCTAACTTTTCATCCACTTCTTCCTTCCCTTGTACCGTCTTCTCACCCCCTCCTTCTTCCCTCCAACTTCCTTTCCTGCCTTCCTACTGCTCTTGCTTTTAAGGTTTCAAGTTATTCTTTTTGTCATTTTTGTTAAGCTGTAATTTAAGGGTATAAGCAAGCAACACAGTAATGTCACCAAGTCTTGTATCTATTCGTGGCTACAAAAATGTCGGCACCAAAACAAATCGTAATTTTCCCGTTCTGTTTTTTATTTCTCTGCAGCATTTCCGAGAAAGTGAGACTCTCTCCTCCCGGGTCAGAGGGTCAACTAGAGTTAATCTTAAGTGAAAAATCTCAGTTTGCTACTTACGTAATGACCCATCCTTATTTTACAATATTCCTTATTTATGCATTTCCCATCATGAATTCATGTAAGTTTTTTGCCTATAAAAGGTCTTTTCGGACTAGGCTAGATGTGAGCTTTAGGTTATATTAGATTAAATAGATCACACAAGCCTATTGCCACATATTCCCCCCCCCCTCAAAAAAAAACGGTAAATTCATCAATTGGTTGCGATACGTTTTGCAACGCGTTGTTTAGGCAAACCAAAACAACGTAAAATTTACACTTTTTTAACACATATTTTGAGGACTGACTGAGATGAACTCATGTAGAAGATTCTACCTTTTAAACACATGTTGCATAAATTATTCCACCATTGTACTGAAAAATTTGGATGTAAATTTGCTTTCAGTTCCATCGTTATTACTGTTCAGTCTATTTTTGTGTTATTAAACTCTCAAACCGTGACCCATATTGCCTAA
>NC_091307.1:17655747-17693247 GCF_038502225.1 Cherax quadricarinatus
CAAGTGTGCTAGGGAATGGAAGAAATATAGAAGGCAAAGGACCCAGGAGAATAAGGAGAGCAGTCGTAGAGCCAGAAACGAATATGCACAGATAAGAAGGCAGGCCAAAAGACAATATGAAAACGACATAGCAGCGAAAGCCAAATCTGACCCGAAGCTGTTATACAGCCACATCAGGAGGAAAACAACAGTCAAGGACCAGGTAATCAGGCAAAGGAAGGAAGGAGGAGAGACAACAAGAAATGATCGTGAAGTATGTGAGGAACTCAACAAGAGATTCAAAGAAGTGTTCACAGAGGAGACAGAAGGGGCTCCAGAAAGACGGAGAGGTGTGGCACATCACAAGGTGCTGGACACGGTACACACAACCAAGGAAGAAGTGAAGAGGCTTCTGAGTGAGCTAGATACCTCAAAGGCAATGGGGCCAGACAACATCTCTCCATGGGTCCTGAGAGAGGGAGCAGAGGCGCTATGTGTACCCCTAACAGCAATATTCAATACATCTATCGAAACAGGGAGATTGCCTGAGGCATGGAAGACAGCAAATGTAGTCCCAATCTTTAAAAAAGGAGACAGACATGAAGCACTAAACTACTGACCAGTATCACTGACATGTATAGCATGCAAAGTCATGGAGAAGATTGTCAGGAGAAGAGTGGTGGAACACCTAGAAAGGAATGATCTCATCAACAGCACCCAACATGGTTTCAGGGACGGGAAATCCTGTGTCACAAACCTACTGGAGTTCTATGACAAGGTGACAGCAGTAAGACAAGAGAGAGAGGGGTGGGTGGATTGCATTTTCTTGGACTGCAAGAAGGCGTTTGACACAGTACCACACAAGAGATTAGTGAAAAAAGTGGAGGACCAAGCAGGGATAACAGGGAAGGCACTACAATGGATCAGGGAATATTTGTCAGGAAGACAGCAGTGAGTAATGGTACGTGGCGAGGTGTCAGAGTAGGCACCTGTGACCAGCGGGGTCCCACAGGGGTCAGTCCTAGGACCAGTGCTGTTTCTGGTATTTGTGAACGACATGACAGAAGGAATAAACTCTGAGGTGTCACTGTTTTCAGATGACGTGAAGTTGATGAGAAGAATTCATTCGATCGAAGACCAGGCAGAACTACAAAGGGATCCGGACAGGCTGCAGACCTGGTCCAGCAATTGGCTCCTGGAGTTCAATCCCACCAAGTGCAAAGTCATGAAGATTGGGGAAGGACAAGGAAGACCGCAGACGGAGTACAGTCTAGGGGGCCAGAGACTACAAACCTCACTCAAGGAAAAAGATCTTGGGGTGAGTATAACACCAGGCACATCTCCTGAAGCGCACATCAACCAAATAACTGCTGCAGCATATGGGCGCCTGGCAAACCTCAGAACAGCATTCCGACATCTTAATAAGGAGTCGTTCAGGACCCTGTACACTGTGTACGTTAGGCCCATATTGGAGTATGCAGCACCAGTTTGGAACCCACACCTAGCCAAGCTTGTAAAGAAACTAGAGAAAGTGCAAAGGTTTGCCACAAGACTAGTCCCAGAGCTAAGAGGTATGTCCTACGAGGAGAGGTTAAGGGAAATCAACCTGACGACACTGGAGGACAGGAGAGATAGGGGGGACATGATAACGACTTACAAAATACTGAGAGGAATTGACAAGGTGGACAAAGACAGGATGTTCCAGAGACTGGACACAGCAACAAGGGGACACAGTTGGAAGCTGAAGACACAGATGAATCACAAGGATGTTAGGAAGTATTTCTTCAGCCACAGAGTAGTCAGGAAGTGGAATAGTTTGGGAAGAGATGTAGTGGAGGCAGGATCCATACATAGCTTTAAGCAGAGGTACGATAAAGCTCATGGTTCAGGGAGAGTGACCTAGTAGCGACCAGTGAAGAGGCGGGGCCAGGAGCTTGGACTCGACCCCTGCAACCTCAACTAGGTGAGTACAACTAGGTGAGTACACACACACACACACACACCAGAGATGGGACACAGCAACAAAGGGACACAGTTGGAAGTTGAAGACACAGATGAGTCACAGGGATGTTAGGAAATATTTCTTCAGCCACAGAGTAGTCAGGAAGTGGAATAGTTTGGGAAGTGATGTAGTGGAGGCAGGATCCATACATAGTAATAAGCAGAGGTATGATAAAGCTCACGGTTCTGGGAGAGTGACCTTGTAACGATCAGTGAAGAGGCGGGGCCAGGAGCTAGGACTCGACCCCTGCAACCTCAACTAGGTGAGTACACACACACACACACACACACACATCGGGGCCAGGAGCTTGGACTCGACCCCTGCAACCTCAACTAGGTGAGTACACACACACACACCCACACTCACACACACACACACACACGCACACACACACTCACACACACACACACACACACACACACACACACACACACACACACACAAACACACACACAACTGACAGCACTGGCACGCCGTTATGCCTTGTTATGTCCAATATTAGCAGCTCTTATCATCATTACGATTGTCCTCAACAGGTCCACTAGCACTAGAGACGAGGTAGTAGCGTCGGGTGGCCCAGGTATACACGGTATTAATGAAGATTTATTATTATTATCATTATTATTATTATACGTATTAGTACTTGTTTGCGTGAATGAAGTACAAAACGGATCTGACATTTCCCTCCGTATTGGAAATGGAAAAATTATCTGGGCTTCATATAAGTATCTTTAATTTGACTTAGAAATATGCAAATCTTAAAGGGCCGTAATAGTGTAGTTTGATGTAGCACAAAGGCAAATGTTAAATACAATGGTCGTATTCTACGAAGTGCCTTCTCCAGAATGGGACTTCAGCTCAGCTCCCCATCACTGCAACGTGGATAACATTTGCAGTGGTTGAGTACGTACTCAGTATTTGAAGCATAGCTTAGGTAAGTGACTCTATATGTACATGTATGTATATGTATATATATATCTATATATATATATATATATATATATATATATATATATATATATATATATATATATATATATATATATATATATGTATATATATATATATATATATATATATATATATATATATATATATATATATATATATATATATATATATATATATATATGTGTGTATATATATATATATATATATATATATATATATATATATATATATATATATATATATATATATATATATATATATATATATATATATATATATATATATATTATGCCGAATAGATAAAACTGGTCAATTAGCAAGAAGTCATTGAAAATTAAGCCGTTTCTAAAATTTTCTCTTATACATTTAAAGATATATTTTTTTTTTACATTTATGTAAATGTAAAAATTAATAATTTTGTACCAAAAGAACCTTAGAAAACTTACCCAACCTTATTATAACAAGCGCAATTTAATTTAGCCTAATCTAACTAAATATATTTTAGATAAGTTTACAATAATTTAATAATAAACAAACACAATGAAATATATTTTTTTTCGTTAGTTTCAGAATGATTTTTGCGAAATTATTGGATACAAAAATTTTCGCTTGCCTTATTCGGCAAGAAGAGCGTTGCTATTTAAGCCAAAATCGGCACGACATATATATTGTTATTAATATTATTATTATTATTATTATTATTATTATTATTATTATTATTATTATTATTATTATTATTATTATTATTATTATTATTATTATCATCATCATCTCTTGAGCGAGGTAGTGGAGCTGGAAGTCGGGTAGCCAGTGTCCAAGTCTGTGTGTTGACAGTGAAAAAAATGACTGGGGAGGGTAAGAGTTGCTAAGACCGAGGAAAGATCTGGTACTGTAATCTCAAAATGAACGAATTATCTCCTTTGAGAAGCAGAGGTTCATGTGTGAATATAAATTGTACTCCTAGAATATTCAATATTATACATTGTAATAAAGTTGGTAGAATTACCGACAATATGTAAAGTAAAAGGACACAAGTGCAACTAATGTGACATTTATTGTGGCAACGTTTCGCTCTCCAGGAGCTTTATCAAGCTTGATAAAGCTCCTGGAGAGCGAAACGTTGCCACAATAAATGTCACATTAGTTGCACTTGTGTCCTTTTACTTTAAATATTATGCATAAAGAGCGAAATGAATAACCGAATACTACATGTCATGTTATTTAATAATAACCGATACAAATTCATTCGTTACCGAAAAATATTCACATGTTTGGATATAATATAATTTCATAGCATTAGTTTACTGATATCCTGTATAGAGAGCATCACTGATACACCGTGAAGAGGCAATTGAATCTTTCGACTAACAAACTGTGATTAAAGCGGCATTTTTTCTAGGGTGTCTGCGCCAGGGATTGATCGGAGTGAGGATCGGTGGAAGTTAAAGAAAGAATGGGCGAGGGAAAAAAGAATTTTGGAGGAGAGATAACATTACAAAGGGAAAAAAATGAAGGCTGCGGCAGGGGAGAGGGAGAAATAATGGTGATTATGATGATGTTTATAATGTTATGAAAGATGAATATACACTCGCGTCTGACACTAACATCATGCACTCACGCCACCCTTAACCACAAGCACTCATCTGGTTACCCTTGAATCATACACTCACCTCATACTCCCATCCCTAACGCACACACACATCTTTAACATCACATGCTAAAAATCACAAATATATATCTTTAACGTCACACACACACACACATCACATCACAGGCACATCTCCTGAGACGCACATCAACCAAATAACTGCTGCAGCATATGGGCGCCTAGCAAACCTAAGAACAGCATTCCGCCATCTTAATAAGGAATCGTTCAGGACCCTGTACACCGTGTACGTTAGGCCCATATTGGAGTATGCGGCACTAGTTTGGAACCCACATCTAGCCAAGCAAGTAAAGAAACTAGAGAAAGTGAAAAGGTTTGCAACAAGACTAGTCCCAGAGCTGAGGGGGTATGTCCTATGACGAGAGGTTAAGGGAAATCGACCTGAGGACACTGGAGGACAGGAGATATAGGGGGGACATGAGAACGACATATAAAATACAGTGAGAGGAATTGGCAAGGTGGACAGAGACAGAATGTTCCAGAAATGGGACAGAGATGAATCACAGGGATATTAGGAAATATTTCTTCAGTCACAGAGTAGTCAGGAAGTGGAATGGTTTGGGAAATGGAGTGGAGGCAGGATCCATTCATAGCTTTAAGCAGAGGTATGATATAGCTCATGGTACATGGAGACTGACCCAGTAGCGGCCAGTGAAGAGGCGGAGCTAGGAGCTATGACTCGACCCCTGCAACCACAACTAGGTGAGCACAACTAGGTGAGTACACACACACACTTACACCATTCCCACATCTTACAACACATAAATCCAGACTCAAATGCAAATCATGACTCAAACAACGGCTAATATCACGAATCAAATCAAAGCTCACATCACACAATCCCATGATACCCCAGCTGAGAGGGCTATTATATCTCACTCGGGTTGAGGCGATAAGCTGAATGGAAGTGTGTTTGTCTTGGCTCCCTGTCTGACTCTCTCTCGGCCTCTGTACTCTGCTAAATTAACCAAATTTCCCCATTATCCTTTTAGAGTGTAATAGAGACATATGAAGCATTCTAACTTGATTTATAGGTATTGAAGGATGAGGAAGAGGCTGAACACACACAAACACACACACACACACACACACACACACACACACACACACACACACACACACACACACACACACACACACACACACACACACACACACACACACACACACACACACACACACAGTTCCCCACAAGAGATTAGTGCAGAAGCTGGAGGATCAGGCGCATATAGCAGGAAGGGCACTGCAATGGATCAGGGAATACCTGACAGGGAGGCAACAACGAGTCATGGTACGTGAAGAGGTATCACAGTGGGCGCTTGTGACGAGCGGGGTCCCACAGGAGTCAGTTCTAGGACCAGTGCTATTTTTGATATATGCGAACGACATGATGGAAGGAGTAGACTCTGAAGTGTCCCTATTCGCAGATGATGTGAAGCTGATGAGAAGAATTAAATCGGATGAGGATGAGGCAGGACTGCAAAGAGACCTGGACAGGCTGGACATGTGGTCCAGAAACTGGCTTCTCGAATTCAACCCTGCCAAATGCAAAGTCATGAAGATTTGGGAGGGGCAAAGAAGACCGCAGACAGAGTATAGGCTAGGTGGACAAAGACTACAGACCTCACTCAGGGAGAAAGATCTTGGGGTGACCATAACACCGAGCACGTCACGGAGGCACACATCAACCAAATAACTGCTGCAGCATACGGGCGCCTGGCAAACCTGAGAATAGCGTTCCGATACCTTAATAAGGAATCGTTCAAGACACTGTACACTGTGTATGTTAGCCCCATACTGGAGTATGCAGCACCAGTCTGGAACCCACACCTGGTCAAGCACGTCAAGAAGTTAGAGAAAGTACAAAGGTTTGCATAATGCTAGTCCCAGAGCTCATGGGAATGTCGTACGAGGAAAGGTTGAGGGAAATCGGACTGACGACACTGGAGGACAGAAGGGTCAGGGAAGACATGATAACGACATACAAGATACTGCGGAGAATAGACAAGGTGGACAGAGATAGGATGTTCCAGAGAGGGGACACAGAAACAAGGGGTCACAATTGGAAGCTGAAGACTCAGACGAGTCACAGGGACGTTAGGAAGTATTTCTTCAGTCATAGAATCGTCAGGAAGTGGAATAGCCTAGCAAGTGAAGTAATGGAGGCAGGAACCATACATAGTTTTAAGAAGAGGTATGACAAAGCTCAGGAAGCAGAGAGTGAGAGGACCTAGTAGCGATCAGTGAAGAGGCGGGGCCAGAAGCTGAGTCTCGACCCCTGCAACCACAATTAGGTGAGTACAATTAGGTGAGTACACACACACAAACACACACACACACACACACACACACACACACACACACACACACACACACACACACACACACACACACACACACAAGTATTTTCCAGGAATTTTAACATAATACAGGAGATTAAAAATATTGATTAAAACCGCTTATTGTTGAAGAAACATATGCGGTAACTAGGATATTTATTTTTATCGGATTTACAAAACCCACCAAGGGCTTTATCAGTATCATACAAAGAACATGAATATAAAGCACAGAGAATATGTATAATGTGCAGTCACATCACATGCTGCACGGACTGGTGAGCAGAGCAGACCTAGTATAAAACTCCCAGGGTTTCGAGGGATGGCGTTGGTGCGAACTGATTCTAATCATGAGAAACCTGGTAGTTTGGAAGTTCGTGAGATGGTTGTGGATGCTAAACTGTTTGGTGCGGCAGTTGTTTAAATCATGTCTTTAATAGGCATTCTTATGTTCACTAGTAAACATACTAGGGATGTCAGAAAGTGGGGTGACCTGCACGAAGTAATGGAGGCACACTCAGTACATTGTTTAAAGAACAGGTATGATAGGGCCCACTAAATTAGTAAGGACTAAAAGTGTTAGGCGGCTATTTATTTCAGTAAAAAAAACATTAACAGTAATGTGTGAAACAGAGACTACTAGTATCCTGTTTAGTGTACAAAGTGTGTTAAAAGCGGTGTAAAAAGGAAGAAATTCTATAAAATATTTACAGTGAAAAGCTAAACCGGTGTTGGTCATTCATTGCAGCGTTCGGAAGGGGAAACAAACTCATTAAAGTCTTAATGATACAGTTGGGAAGAAACAACCTGCAGCTGTGAAACAGTTTAGATTCACACTAGCAAAATACTGAATGTATGTCAAACCCATAAGGCTACTACGACGGAGTCGTATCCATTATTTAAGAATGAAATAGTTAGGAAAATTACATTTATTTAGATTAAAACAAATTTTTTTTACTGTGAATGAGAGATTTTATGTTCGACAGTAAAATGCAGCTGTGATAAGAGGAGAATATCCTCTTGGGAAAATGTCACTTGCGGAGCTCCACAAAAATCTGTGATTGCTCACATAATGTTTCTAGTTTATGTAAACGAAATACGAGATAAAATATAACAAACCTATGAAAATTTCCGCAAATGATTAAAAAAAATCCTATGCAAAATGCACATTAAAAATGACAGAAAATCCATACAGTAGGACTTTAATACGCTGAGCAATGTATATATTAACTACACGGTGAAATTTAATTTTCTTAAAAGCCTTTTAGAAGAAATAAAGATGAGTAAGATGCATGTGTAACAGTGAGATATATTTATTTCTTACTCATCTACTTGTCAGTACCGTATACCATTATGATAATGAGACATTACGAATATGGATTATGTGATAAATATTGAAGCGTACGTCAGCGAGGCAAGAAGAAAATGACAATAGCTGTCACCTGATCGCATTAAAGAATTGTGGGAAACTTGTATGTTTCACTCGCAACATTTTGCATTAGCCCCTCTATTATGTGGAAAAGAAAATACTAGGAAAGTTATCTGCAGTGCATAATGGGTCAAAACTTGGGGTATGCAGAGGTTGTTTGAGCATCAAAATGATTCTGTTTAAAGCACTAAATAGGCTTCTCGATGGTTGATAAGAAGACATAACGAGGTATGATAACAACATATAGTGTCATTAAAGGTAATGAAAAAGTAGATGCAGAAGATATTTTAGGATGACTAATGAAGATAACTGGAAGGCGCAGATGAAAACCGATTAAAATGATTTGCTAAGAGGACAAAATCGGTGCTTCATACTGGTACACTTTAGGGAATGCATCCAGGAGGAGGTAGTGCTTACTATATCCATTTCTAATATCTTTTTGTACAGGTACCTTTATTTCCTGCTTTTGTGAGTGTGTGTGTGTTTGCACGTTCTTGAAGCTATGTATGGATCCTGCCTCCATTATTGCACTCTCCAGACTGTTCCGCTTCCTGACATTTCTAAAGCTGAAGAAATACTACCTATCATCCATTATCTAAGTTTTCATCTTACAGTTATGCCCTCTTGTTCCTATTTCCCATCTCTAAAACATTTTGTCGCTGTTCATCGTGTCATTTCCTCTCAACATTTTGTATGTCGTTATCATATCCCCTCTAATCCTCCTGTCCTCCAGCGTCATCAGGTTGAGTTCCTTAACCTTTTCTCTTAGGACATACCCCTTTAACTCCAGGGCTAGTCTTGTTGCAAATCTCTGCACTTTCTCTAATATCTTGTGTGCTTGGCCAGTGTGGGTTCCATATTGGTGTGTTTATGTACATGTTTGTATGTGCGTGTGTGTGTGTGTGTGCATCTATACATGAGTGTGCACCCGTGTGTGTTAATCTGTATGTGCATCTGTTTGTGTGTGTATCTGTGTGTGTACTCACCTATTTGCGGTTGTAGTGGTCAAGTGGTAGCTCCTGGCCTCGTGTGTGTGTGAGTGTGTGTATCTGTGTCTTACCCATAGAGTTGTGTTAGCGAGGGGTCAAGTCTCAGCTAACATCCCTGTCTCCTACTACAATAGTGTGTGCATGAGAAAGCATCCTCGCAGAGTCAGAGATATAGGTATATAAAGAAAACTTTAAAAAAATAAAACTGCCTCTAATCGAAGCTGAGGGGATTTAAGAGGATCAAACAGTGTAAGTTGTGGATTTAGAGAAAAGCATTTATTCCCTATTTTTTAAATGTATATTCGATATTATTTCTAATTTCAATAACAAATTATACCAATATTTACCACTCCATGAGAAATATTTCTTCCTATTCGACTGTAAGTGTTTAAATTAGAAAATGTAAAGTGTTATTATTATAATTAATATTATAATCCATATTATTGTTTTAGTTGCTAATGATTATGATTATTAGTATGATTATTATTATTATTATTATCATTATTATCAATTTCTACAATCCAATGCTAAATAAATTCACCCCTTCTAATAGGTGGCATAAGATTTTGTTTAGTGTATCATGCTCGTCGCTTAAATTTGATGACCAAACCAGCATCCATTATTCGCGAGAACAACGCACAGAATGAGCGCGACATTCTCAGATGTGACCTTAAGTAATCTACCAGTGAAGTCTTTGAACGTGTTCATGTGGTTCTCTTTTTGCCTCTATTGTTCCCAGTTTCTTACTTTCATTAGATAAATAGCGTTCTTGAAAGAGTTCGCCTTTTTTTTATTGTTTTTTCACTATGTATTATTATTATTATTTTCACTTATCAACTTTGAAATGAATTTGGTAATTTACTAGATCAGTTAAGAAAGAACGGAAAGGTACAATACCGTGACTGGAGCAATAGGAGACAGAAAAGCTTATGGTTCAAGTCGGACCGAAACGTCATCATAAGCTTTTTAATCTTCTATGTGCGGGTTAATTTTGTAGTGTCAGTTAACCGAGTTGTCGTAGTTGGCTTTGCAATATGTGAGGCTCAAAGGTTAAAATTTTACTCCCAGGTTTTCTGTCAATGGCAAATTTAGATGATAATTGATGTGCATTATGTGTACGAATATTAGAATCATCAACTAAGGAGGTGACATGTTATCCTGTGTGTCACTTGTGTTACCAATTATTTGTTTTATCTCAGCCGTTCTTGCTCCGGTGTCCTGTTGTGTCAGCCTTAAGAGTCCCGATGATCTCTTCCAAAGTCACAAAAGTTCTGGACGCTTTAGGTTTTAGTGATAAAGTTTAGAGTGGCTTTCCTCAAGTGACTCCAACCTTCCACCGCCAACTGCAGAAACTTCCACCCGATCTTTATCTAAGGAAAAATATAAAAAGAATAATACCAAGATTTCTCATCCTAGCCTTAATGTTCCCATTTAGGGCAATATTCGTTCATCATACCGAGTGGCTAGGGTGCTCAAGATGATCTCTCGCACTTATCCACTCCAACTCCAACCTATGTACTTCCCCCCTACTCTCCGCCACGACTCTTACGATATGTTAATCTCCTTTACATCACGTCTCATATGATCAAATGTGTGTGTGTGTGTGTGTGTTGCCGACGGCTATGCGTTTGTCGATTTTTTCTTTATTTCTTAAAAAAATAAAACACAGTTACGTCTTGCCACTTTCCTCAAGCCTTGTACGAGATCAAGACGTAAGACACCTTGGAAGAGGATCCCGTACACTCTGCTGTGTCGCAAAATCACACCGCTGGAGGAGTTTGTGAACTCGGGCAGTGAGGAAGGGTGGCCCAGCCTGGTGGGGCCCCCTTGCCTAATGGTCCGCAGGGCCCTTGGACCTCACGTTTTTCTCCTTTACGGCTGTGACTGTCAGCCAGATCAACGGGAGAAGCGGGGGAAGGAGGGATATGGTGGGCCTCCAGGGTGCCAGATGTTGATCACCTCACACCACCCTCCATCTACAGTGCCAGCTCTGCTACCAGCACACCCCCACTCACACCCCTTCATCTACAGTGCCAGCTCTGTTACCAGCACACCCCCATTCACACTCTCCATCTACAGTGCCAGCTTTGCTACCAGCACATCCCCACTCACACCCTCTCCATCTACAGTACCAGCTCTGCTACCAACACACCCCCACTCACACCCCCTCCATCTACAGTGCCACCTCCTACTAGCACACCTCCACTCTCTACCACTCACACCCTTCTCTCTTCCACTCACATCTCCCTTATATCACTCACCTTTCCTCTATCACTCATCCCTCCCCGCTATCATTCACACTGCATCTACCAATCAATTATACCGCTCCTCCCTATAACTCACTCACTTCTATCTCTCACCGCCTCACTTACCCTTATCCCTCTCTAATATTTCACACTGCTGGCTTTTCTTCCTACTATGTAACTATCAGATGCAATAGGGTAGCAGCACAATGCGAATGTATACGATTTTGCTGAATAAACAAGTCACTCACACCACAGCTTCCACAAGCTATCACCGCCTCCACTACCACTTATATTCCCCTACTACCACTCACACCTTCCCAATTACCACATATATGCCCCTACAACTCACACCGCCCCTACTACCACTCACACCTCCCCCACTACCACTCACACCGCCCCCACTACCACGCACACTGACATGCTTCACGCCTCTAGCATTTTTATAACTGTTTGACAGGCGACGAACAGTCATGTGTAGTACAGCCAGCTCTTGTTCACAGGCCTCCTACATTTAGTGGTTTTCCTTCCTGTTAGGTGCTTAACCCATAGCATTAAATGTCTATATGAAACACTTATTGAAAATTCTGTTCCATCGTACGGTTCTTCATAATGTGGCAATTAGTGCGTAGTCTCTCTCTTATGTGAAATTAAAACGCATTTGCGTGAGTTAAATACAAAGCATCTCGATTAGGTATGCAATAGCATTTTTGTCATTCAGAGCACTAAATACATATTGAAACTTAAAATGGTATACAATACCTACAGGTTTTTAAGTATGACTGTTGCACATGTGTCTTACTTACCAACATACATTGACATGTGTATGTACTTATATAACATAGGTAACAGCATAGGAAAAGTTGTCCACTCGTTAACGCTCTAAATTAATATTTGATCGAGACAAGGTTTCGCCTACACAGCAGGCAAAACGTTGTGTGCATCTTCATCACTACAACTTGTGGTTATTCCCGTACCTCCTACAATTACAGTGGAAACAATGACAGCAGATCCAGTAATGTCTGGATGATATCTTGAGAGACGTCACCTTGTGGGTCTGGAGATCAAAGGTGCCAGCGAAGGAACATAGTTGTCGTTTGTGTCACTGTATAGATGTCGAAAGTAATAATATGACAGAGTTGTGCTCTGTTCTGGGAACAGCAACTAAGGGACAACATTCATGAGCTGTTAATGACGATAGCTTTTTATGATCCTGTTAATGCCTTGTGCCTCTTCCTTCAGTTCTAATTCTCTTGTAGAGGTGAAGTTTCTTCTCTCTCTCTCTCTCTCTCTCTCTCTCTCTCTCTCTCTCTCTCTCTCTCTCTCTCTCTCTCTCTCTCTCCGTCTCTCTATCTCTCTCTCTCATGGTTTTCATCGTCATTTGATCGTCTTCTCAATCTTCATTACTTGCCCTTTGCTATCCTCCCTTAAGTCCCCATTTGCTTCCCATCACTTTTCCTCGTTTCTTTTTCTTTATTTATATTCCCTTCCTTTCGCTGCTCTATTATTCTCTTGCTCTCTTTCCCTCTCTCTTTCTCTCTTTCCCTCTCTCATTCTCTCTCCCACTCGCCCTCTCATTCTCTGTCCTCCTCTCCCTCTCCTTCTCTGTCTCTCTGTCTCTGTCTCTCTCTCTCTCTCTCTCTCTCTCTCTCTCTCTACCACCTAGTAGTGTTTGCAAGTAAATCAACCGCCCAGGATAAAATGCTGCCAGGCCAGTCTGATGCTGATGAGATGGCGACATTTTGCCCTCTCTAGAGGTCACTCCCGTCAAGAGCTTCAGTGACGCTGTCTGTCATCCAGAATTTCTACCAGCAAGTTAATTTGTCAGCCAACACACTGTACCAGTTGAAATAACATTGGCAAAATTTCGACAGGTGTTTGATAATTTCGATGTTTTCGTTTTGTGCTCCTGACAATACGCAACAGGAGAGGGATGGTGGGAAAATTTTGAAACTGGAAAGGGTGTTTTTAAATGCAATATTTGCCTGGGTGGGGGGATGGATTGGTTGGTAATCATTTGTTGGCAAGAGGATTGAGTGGCACGGGGAAAGTTCAACCTAAACGAGTCCCTCGGAGGAGAAGTTGATGAGTACGTCATCTGGTGGAACAAGTTTGTCTGGTTGGAGGCTACTGAAGGGAAGTGCAGCTTTGTCAAGTCGGAGGCTCTTGCCTGGGTGAAGGATATTTTTTTTCTCGGGGGAAAGGAAGGGATGTTGAAGGTTGCTGGCCAGGGTGCACGATTGCCTAGGTGGAGGCTTTAGCCTGGAGAGAAGAATTGTCTTGTCGGAGATTCCAGCAAAGAGTGCAGAATGGTTCTGTTGGAAGTTTCTGTCAAGAGTGATGTAAGATTGTCTTGGTGGTAGCGGCTCCAGTCGAGGGTGCTGAATTGTCCCTTCGAAGGTTCCTGCCGTCAGTGATGCAAGATTGGTTAATAAAGAGTCCTACCACAGGTGCAGAATTGTCGTGGCTGAGGCTGTTGTTATGGTCTGCTGTTTGTTTGATTATCTCGATAAGAGGGTCTTTAGAACGATATAAGAGAGTCCTGGTGAACACTGGGGCCAAGAATGGAGGACTGTCCTAAAAATAAATACAGTATGATACTATCCTTTACTTACTACGTTTCGCTCAAACAACAAACAGTTCTACCTGGGTAAAGAGTATAAAGGATCGCATTACACTGCATTTGTGCTTATTTTTCCATCATGTCGGTATTATATACCATCTACCTCCAGGAATGTCCAAGTTGAGGCTCTCGTAATCAGTGGTGTATGTTGACTGTAACGAAGGTTGCTTCAGGAATGCAGGCGTGATTTAATGGAAACTCCTGCTAAGCTTTGTCTGCCGTAAATAAAATCGATAATACACTTTTTTTTGTAATTCTAGAATGGAGTAAGCCTCCACTAGCTCTTACCTGAGCTCTTTCTTCCCTTATTCATCCTTCAAGTAAAGGATCTTCAGAAGAAGCCGTTATTGAAGCTTTGAGTACCTTTCAAAAGAGGTTGGACAAATATGTGCGTGGGAAGAGATGAATTTGAGAATGTTCCGCTAATTTGCATCAAATATCCTTTAGGATCATCTAGGCGTTCCATTGTCATTATGCCATTCAATTTTGTATGGCAGTACACTATGATGGCAGATAAGGTCGAAACTTAAGAACTCAGAAAGAACAATCTCTATAACATTCCTATGAGGGTTGAGCACATTTTGTAAATATAATAGTATAATATACCTAATAAGTATTTGCTTTTTTAGATTTAGAAAGTATATAGGTAAGTATTGCTTTTCAAACAAAGTTGTCGATTCGTGGAATAATCATCCGAGTAGGGTAATGGAGGCTAGGACCTTGTGTAGCTTTAAAAAGAGACTGGACCAATATATTTCCAATACTTTAAAATATAATTAACATGGTATAAACCTTGGTAATATATACCGATAAACTGATTTAGAAAGTCACGTGAGCAGTCACTAAGACATATTAAAAAACGTTTGTGCGTCTTTAACCTCTGTATGTTAGAAGTGATCAGGGTCCCAGGACCCAAACGTCTTCGAATAAACTAGTCTTTGCTCACGTGTATTACTATAAATAACGTATACCAAGATATCGCTAGTTGCTCTACTTGGTTTAAACCCCTATTTTTCGAAAAAAAAACCCTGTGCAAATTGTGAATCAACAGAGAGAGGGTATCCTTAATAAAAGGAAATTCTATTCCCTTCCTCGCTCTTTGAAGATGCATGGGGCGTTTTCTGGCAAGAAGCACCATTATGCTCTTAGGATATGACTCTAGGGCTTGCCTTCTCACCCCTTCCATCCCCCGTCCACCCCTTTTCTTGGCAACTTCTCTTGGAAATATTTAAAATTTTGCTGACGTGCGCGTCTTGGAATGAGGAAATAGATGAATTATAGGTGTGTGTGTGTGTGTGTGTGTGTGTGTGTGTGTGTGGATCCGCCTCTTAGACTTCGTTTATCAGCATCACGGGTTCTTGGCCTCTTAGGTTTTACCATATCTACTCTTGAAGCTGTGTATTAAATTTGCCACCACCACCGCCCGCTCCAAATCGTTCCACTTCGCAGTCACCCTTAGACTAAACAAATTCTTCGTTGCATCCCTATTGCTAGTGTATGTTTTCAACATCCGCATGTGTCCCTTTATCCTGTATTTCTTCACTTAATGAGTGTTCCTAAGTGCTCTGTCTATCCCTCTTGGGATTTTGTATGTTGTAATAATGTCTCCACCTATCCTTCTCTCCTTCAAGGTAGTCAGGTTTACTTCCGTCAATCTCTCCTCAGTTCTAATGCTAGCCCAGTAGCTTTTTGACCACGTGTGTAGTCTGTTGAGTTCTCCCTGGAGTTTATCAGTCTCTACTCCTCTTGTTATTATTCTCATCAGTTCTACACTATTCACCAAGAGACACGTAGGACTCTATCCCCCCTGGTAGGTCGTTCACATACATATTAGGAATATTATTGGTGAGAGTACTGATCCTTGCGGAACCCCAACCCCAACTCTCTCCCATTCTGATGTCTCATCCTTTACTATTACTCTCTGCTTTCAGTTATTCCGGTGCTCCCTGACCCACTGGAGCCCTTTACCTTTTAATCCTGCCTGTTTCTCCAGTTTCTGAACAAACCTCTGGTGCAGTACTGTAACAAGATGCAGTCAGCTGAGCTGACTGCATCTTGTTAGTACTGTCAAAGAACTCTATTAACCGATGCTGATTTTCTGTAAAAATTCTTCTCGTTAGGTGGTCTAATATTTGTTCGCTTACTATTGTCTTCAGTATGTTCGACAGTATGCACGTCAGGGCCTCCTGCCTGTCCACCTTTTACATGTCTTTGTTTATAATGTTCCGGCAGCCGTCCTGACTGAAGAGACTGGTCGAATACCTTCGTTATTGAGTCACATAGTTGTTTTGCCTCTTCTTTTAGCACCCAGGAATATATATAATCTAGTTTCATTGCTTTTGTTACATCAGTTTCATCCAGTAGTAAGTATGTCATAGAGCGGACTGAATTTCAGGGCTATCTGTCTCTTCTCTTGCTATTAAATAAGGATTATATTTGCTGCTTTCCATTTTATGTCCGATGTCCCGTTTCTATTTACTTGAAAGATTTTAGCTCACCATTTTCTATCATGGCAGCGGGGACACCATGCATGGTAGTGTGGCTGCACACCATCAGCTACCATTATGGCAGTGGTATCCTCCCTTTCCAGTAGTCATTCTTGCAGCTCTGAAACTCATTAACGTCGAAGTGCGCACCAATTTGCAGAAACCAAATTAAAAACAAGTTATACAATTTCCTTTTTTTTCACTATCTGAGAGAGATGGAATGGAATTCACTCCCGAATTCGTTCGTATTTCACTGCGATTTAACACCAATTAAAACCAATTTTCATCTAATATCATTGCAATTCATCTTTTCCGATCCTCTGCATCTGAATGAAGCTGTCACGTGGGCAATAAGGTCTCTACCCTCTGCAACTCTCATGGTTTTCGTAAGTAAAATGAATCGAATAAAAACTACGAAACAGGATACAGAAGATCGTTACCTGTACAGACAGATGCAGTGATATGAGCACTCGATGCTGCCACCACCCCCACCAATCACCACCCCCACCACCACAACCACCAATCTCTACTACGGCAACCGCTACTACCACCATCACCATCTCATGTATATATATATATATATATATATATATATATATATATCACGCCGCTGCCAGTGTGCACTGGGGGAGGCGTGCTACACTATGCATTAGTGGATAAAGAAATGCAGACAGACATCTGGATGTGCAAGGTTTTTAGAGGAGCATCTGACACAAATTGTTATAATTTATTGGCAGCTAGGAAGAAAGGGCAAGAAAAAGAAGAAGACAGTAGAAGAATGATGAGATTTCACAAAGCATTAAGCCATGTGGAACATTTAGACGCAAGGAGTGGTGGAGGTTTGATCCTCCGTCTGCAAATCTCGGCTCAGTCTCCGATCAGTCGGTAACTGGCTAGTAGAGTACACGAAGGATGATGTCAATGAGCAGAGGGAAAGGGCGTGTAAAGGGACATTAACATATATGAGCTACTGTTGAATAACAAATTAAGTGTGTGTGAAGAGAAAGTAAATGAAGTATGGTGTGGATTTAAAAATTGCATTGCTAATGAATGGTAAAAGTTTGTAATACGAGAATTAGCGCATGAAGGAAGTGGAATAACTGGGGAAGTGAAGCGAGAAGGGTAATAAGGGAGAAAACCGTTAAGACATGAAGACTACTATCTCGCGCAAAAAAAAAAAAAAAAAAAAAAAAAAAATTATTTACGCGGAGTAGACGAAGAAAATAAGGAAAATAAAAAAGAAAAATTTATTCAAAACGCAAATAAGTGAATATATGAGACATTTTAACAAGCATTTTGTAGAATCCTTTTTTTGGAGATAGAAAAATGTTTAGGAAAAAAAAAAAGTAAGGAACACAGTGTCTTGTGAAGTAAAGAGTGTCAGCAGTGAAATTTGCTGCTTCAATACCTAGAAGAATTAGAGAAATGTATATAGAATTGAAGTAGATGATATAGGAATGAAGAGCTGATACACAGGACTGGGAGGAGTAGAAGTGAGTATGAAGGAAGTGGGTGACGCAGTATACAAGTTCACTGTATGGAAACCCGCTGAAGGGAAGTGGGAACAATGTTTGATAACAGTGCATTAATTAATTTAATACATGTAAGAAGAAAAGGTGCCTAAGGACTGGTAAAATGCATGAAAAACTGTGGGAAAAGAAAAAAATTCACAATGATGTAAAATATATTGGAGCAAAAGTCTATTGATTATACCAGGCAATGTTTATGGTAGAATTGTTACTGAAAGCGTTGAGCGTCGGACTGTCAATTTATGGACCACGGTTCGAGCCCTCGTCCACCTTTCTGTATATTCATACACACACACACACACACACACACACACACACACACACACACACACACACACACACACACACACACACACATATATATATATATATATATATATATATATATATATATATATATATATATAATATATTTCATGCAGCTCTCAAAGATAGGCAGGTTGCACCACCACTCACAGTTTTACAAAAATATCGTCAATATCAGCTTGCACAAAAATAAAAATACTAATACGTCATCGGCCAAAGTTAGCATGCAAAACCATTCACTACTGCCAGCAGACAAAAATCGCTCCCCACCACCAGCAGACAAAAAAAAAAAAAAAAGATTTTTTTTTAAATCAGTCATATATCATTTGTATGGGTTTTAAATCCAGCCATGCATTACTTGTAGGGTTTTTAAATTCAGTAACACATTACCTTCGTTTTTTATAACCAGTCACTCGTATCACCTTGTGGAATTTTAAAATGAGTGAGATAGGGGTTTATATTTGGTCATAGTGGTGTTTTAAACCAGTTCCACAGGACGTGGATGTCATCTCCGGATTTTTTGTAGAGGTATATGGAATGTTTTATATAATTTTGTGTTAATATTATCGTCTACCTTGAATTGACATTTAACATTGCATATGATTGTTAAAATTGATGATGATGACGATAATGAAGATGACAACGATGACTATGATGACGATGATGATGAAGGTGACGACGATGATGATAATGAAGATGACAAAGAAGACGATGATGATGACGACGGTTATGACGATAAAGATGACAATGACGATGACAGTGTTAAAGATGACTACTGCTGCTCCTCCTCCTCCTCCCCCTTCCTCCTCTCTCTTCCTCCTCCCCTTCCTCCTCTCTCTTCCTCCTCCCTCTTCCTCCTCTCTCTTCCTCCTCCCCTTTCCTCCTCTCTCTTCCTCCTCCCTCTTCCTCCTCTCTTTTCCTCCTCCCTCTTCCTCCTCTCTCTTCCTCCTCCCCTTCCTCCTCTCTCTTCCTCCTCCCTCTTCCTCCTCCCTCTTCCTCCTCCTCTCCCTCCCCTCTCTTCCTCCTCCCTCTTCCTCCTCTCTCTTCCTCCTCTCTCTTCCTCCTCCCTCTTCCTCCACTCATGTTCTTGTTATTATTGTGGATGAAATTATTATTCACTTTACATACCAAATGATTTTTGTTCTTATAAAGAATGTTGATACATGTATATACATCCAGTAACATCATTTATATACAATGAATATTGCTGATTTGGCTATGTACATTCACATACTTATTATATGCTATGTATATTCAAAGACTATTATTCACTGTCATCTGTGATTCAGAGAATATTTCAGACGTCATTTGATGTCAAAGTTAATGGCTGACAAATTATACTAAATATATGTTAAATTAATATAAAATTTGAATAATATAACTGAAAATGAGTGAGATATATTCTCTTTGTTATGATCAGATTGATTTTTTTCAGATTTATTGCATAATTCTTTACACTCTGTAGTAGGTTCGAGTCCTGCTAACTGCGATCATTCTCTGTATATATATATAATTTGGCTGGGAACCTTGTCCGTTTCAGTAGCAGTATCGAGTCCTGCTGACTGCGATCTTCCTCTCTATATATATACATATATAGTCTCGTGTCTCACACATCAAAAGGAAAGTATACTAGACATGAGGAGGTCAACGTCATCATAAAGAGAAGCCTCGCCACAGCCCGTTGCCCAGGTACAGAGGTCTGACGGAAGTCAAAAGCGTCCTGATGGAGCCACTATGCTACCCTGGAAGGATAGTAAGCAGATTGTCTGGGACTACACCGGTGCTGCCACACTGGCGGACACCAACTTGCCATACTCTGAAGCTGAAGGGAGTGGAGCCGCCAGCTACAGAGAGACACCCAGAAGATCCGCAAATATGAAGGTCTGCCCCCATGGTATAGCTTCATCCCGGTAGGGTCGGAGACCCTTGGAGCATGGGGCAAGTGTGCTCCAAAGTTCCTCAAAGAGCTGGGTGGAAAACTCATCACAGAAACCAAAGATCACAGGGCGGCCAGCTTCTTCTTTCAGAGACTCGGTGTTGCGATCGAGAGGGAAAATGCCTGCAGCATTCTGGGCACGCGGCCCACCCTGGGGAGCTGGACGAAGTATTCGAGATATAGCTCTGAGATGTTATCTATGTTGTTCTATTCCCTACTGTATTTTTGTCAATGTATTTTGTCTTTAAATAAAGTCTACATAGAATGTAGGGGGTAGTAGGAGAAGACAATATTCAGACAGCTTCAGGGAGAACCTTGAGTTTTCCCTGAAGTAAGTTTATTCTTTTCTCTGAGGGTGAGGGCCCCCAGCACAGTTCCAGAGGTGGTATATATATATATATATATATATATATATATATATATATATATATATATATATATATATATATATATATATATATATATATATATATATATATATATATATATATAGGAGAAACTTTTAGAGAGGGTGTGGTAGGTAAGTTTGGGGTGCCAGGTGTAAATGATAATGGGAGCCCTTTGATTGAACTTTGTATAGAAAGGGGTTTAGTTAGAGGTAATACATATTTTAAGAAAAAGAGGATAAATAAATATACAAGATATGATGTAGGGCGAAATGACAGTAGTTTGTTGGATTATGTATTGGTAGATAAAAGACTGTTGAGTAGACTTCAGGATGTACATGTTTATAGAAGGGTCACAGATATATCAGATCACTTTCTAGTTGTAGCTACACTGAGAGTAAAAGGTAGATGGGATACAAGGAGAATAGAAGCATCAGGGAAGAGAGAGGTGAAGGTATATAAACTAAAAGAGGAGGCAGTTAGGGTAAGATATAAACAGCTATTGGAGGATAGATTGGCTAATGAGAGCATAGGCAATGGGGTCGAAGAGGTATGGGGTAGGTTTAAAAATGTAGTGTTAGAGTGTTCAGCAGAAGTCTGTGGTTACAGGAAAGTGGGTGCAGGAGGGAAGAGGAGCGATTGGTGGAATGATGATGTAAAGAGAGTAATAAGGGAGAAAAAGTTAGCATATGAGAAGTTTTTACAAATTATAAGTGATGCAAGGAGGGAAGAGTATATGGAGAAAAAGAGAGAGGTTAAGAGAGTGGTGAAGCAATGTAAAAAGAGAGCAAATGAGAGAGTGGGTGAGATGTTATCAGCAAATTTTGTTGAAAATAAGAAAAAGTTTTGGAGTGAGATTAACAAGTTAAGGAAGCCTAGAGAACAAATGGATTTGTCAGTTAAAAATAGGAGAGGAGAGTTATTAAATGGAGAGTTAGAGGTATTGGGAAGATGGAGGGAATATTTTGAGGAATTGTTAAATGTTGATGAAGATAGGGAAGCTGTGATTTCGTGTATAGGGCAAGGAGGAATAACATCTTGTAGGAGTGAGGAAGAGCCAGTTGTGAGTGTGGGGGAAGTTCGTGAGGCAGTAGGTAAAATGAAAGGGGGTAAGGCAGCCGGGATTGATGGGATAAAGATAGAAATGTTAAAAGCAGGTGGGGATATAGTTTTGGAGTGGTTGGTGCAATTATTTAATAAATGTATGGAAGAGGGTAAGGTACCTAGGGATTGGCAGAGAGCATGCATAGTTCCGTTGTACAAAGGCAAAGGGGACGAAAGAGAGTGCAAAAATTATAGGGGGATAAGTCTGTTGAGTATACCTGGTAAAGTGTATGGTAGAGTTATTATTGAAAGAATTAAGAGTAAGACGGAGAATTGTATAGCAGATGAACAAGGTGGCTTTAGGAAAGGTAGGGGGTGTGTGGACCAGGTGTTTACAGTGAAACATATAAGTGAATAGTATTTAGATAAGGCTAAAGAGGTCTTTGTGGCATTTATGGATTTGGAAAAGGCGTATGACAGGGTGGATAGGGGGGCAATGTGGCAGATGTTGCAGGTGTATGGTGTAGGAGGTAGGTTACTGAAAGCAGTGAAGAGTTTTTACGAGGATAGTGAGGCTCAAGTTAGAGTATGTAGGAAAGAGGGAAATTATTTCCCAGTAAAAGTAGGCCTTAGACAAGGATGTGTGATGTCACCGTGATTGTTTAATATATTTATAGATGGGGTTGTAAGAGAAGTAAATGCGAGGGTCTTGGCAAGAGGCGTGGAGTTAAAAGATAAAGAATCACACATAAAGTGGGAGTTGTCACAGTTGCTCTTTGCTGATGACACTGTGCTCTTGGGAGATTCTGAAGAGAAGTTGCAGAGATTGGTGGATGAATTTGGTAGGGTGTGCAAAAGAAGAAAATTAAAAGTGAATACAGGAAAGAGTAAGGTTATGAGGATAACAAAAAGATTAGGTGATGAAAAGATTGGATATCAGATTGGAAGGAGAGACTATGGAGGAGGTGAATGTATTCAGATATTTGGGAGTGGACGTCTCAGCGGATGGGTCTATGAAAGATGAGGTGAATCATAGAATTGATGAGGGGAAAAGGGTGAGTGGTGCACTTAGGAGTCTGTGGAGACAAAGAACTTTGTCCTTGGAGGCAAAGAGGGGAATGTATGAGAGTATAGTTTTACCAACGCTCTTATATGGGTGTGAAGCATGGGTGATGAATGTTGCAGCGAGGAGAAGGCTGGAGGCAGTGGAGATGTCATGCCTGAGGGCAATGTGTGGTGTGAATATAATGCAGAGAATTCGTAGTTTGGAAGTTAGGAGGAGGTGCGGGATTACCAAAACTGTTGTCTAGAGGGCTGAGGAAGGGTTGTTGAGGTGGTTCGGACATGTAGAGAGGATGACTTCGAGAGTGTATCAGTCTGTAGTGGAAGGAAGGCGGGATAGGGGTCGGCCTAGGAAAGGTTGGAGGGAGGGGGTAAAGGAGGTTTTGTGTGCAAGGGGCTTGGACTTCCAGCAGGCATGTGTGAGCGTGTTTGATAGGAGTGAATGGAGACAAATGGTTTTTAATACTTGACGTGCTGTTGGAGTGTGAGCAAAGTAACATTTATGAAGGGGTTCAGGGAAACCGGCAGGCCGGACTTGAGTCCTGGAGATGGGAAGTACAGTGCCTGCACTCTGAAGGAGGGGTGTTAATGTTGCAGTTTAAAAACTGTAGTGTAAAGCACCCTTCTGGCAAGACAGTGATGGAGTGAATGATGGTGAAAGTTTTTCTTTTTCGGGCCACCCTGCCTTGGTGGGAATCGGCCAGTGTGATAATAATAGTAAAAAAATAAAAAAAAAAAAAAAAAATATATATATATATATATATATATATATATATATATATATATATATATATATATATATATATATATATATATATATATATATATATATATCAGTGGTGTACATGATTACAATTATTATTTTTAAGGGTGAACGCGAAACCGAAACGAGATCTTGCAGCGCCTTATGATTGGGAGATAATCAGATTGTTGCATTCAACAAAGGGGAGGGCAGCCCCAGTTATTTGGATCAAGAACCCTTTACCGGTATCAATGAATCTCCCCCTCCCCCCACCAGAAAGGAAGAGCTAGCTGCAGCAGCTCAACGATCGCTGCTCCTCTGCAATTTTCTTTCCGTGTTTGACCATCTTGGCTGCGACAAGGTAATGTGAGCCCGTGTGCAAGCGGCCACGCGTTGAATATGCATGACCGCTTCCCCCCCCCCCCGTCCCTCACCTCCCCCCCTCTTCCTCTCTCCCCCTTCCACTCACCTCTCCCTGAGTCCTCCTCACATTCCCCCCAGCCTCTCCATCTCTCCTACTTCTCCTCATTTCCTCTGCCTCTCCTCTGCCTCCTCATCCTTCACCTGCTTTTCCCATTTGCCACCTCCACTTCCTCATTTGCCCTTTTTCTTTGTCACCGTCTCATCTTCGGTATCCTCTTTTCTCTTTTATTTCTGCTTCCTCTTCTCTTTCTGCTTCCTCTCCCTTATTTTCTCCTGTTAGTTCTTCTCTTCGTCCGCTGTTAGTTGTCCCACCTCTGGATTTTATGGTCTCCACGTGAAGCCGCGAGAGAAGAACCAGCAGTTTGCATTACAATCAAGCACTTGGTAGCACAGACCAGCAGTTAGCAGCGCAGAACAGCAGCAGTAGCATCACCAGCAGCAGTATCAAGACAAGCAGTTAAAAGTGAGAAACAGAAGTTGTCAGCAAAGATTAGCAGTTGCAAGGAAAAATATCTAGTTAACAGTGAAGATCAATACTTGGTAGGAAAAAATGCCACCTTTCCTGAATCAGTAACACAACAGACAACAATCAGGACACTATCATTTCATCTTATGAAAACCCAAATTTGGAAACGTCACAGCAAGTATTAAGTTTTCTCTGAGGAGGAAATGGTTTACATTCCTGCTGAATTTAGGAAATTCCCGAGTGTGCTCTGTTTTTGAAAGCTGTCACTGCACTAGAAAAAGGTGTTAATTCTACACTCGATACCTGAGAATATGGCATAACTGAAACAACTCTCTCACCAGCCACGGGATAATCCAAGTACGGCTGTATTCCTGTATCTACAAGTAGGTAGTCACACACACACACACACACACACAAACACACACACACACACACACACACACACACACACACACACACACACACACACACACACACACACACACACACACACACACACACACACACACACGCACGCACGCACGCAATAAAAAAGGACTTAAACGAAATGTAATAAGTGATACAAGCACGAAAAAATATTATATGATAAATTAATTGCTGATAATGAGACAGTAGGTGCGTAGGTCTACTCTTGTAGCTATAAATGAATAATTACAAACAGGTCATTACACACATACACACACACACACTGCCGACCACGAATACTGCATTACTCTCTTTGGATTCTGGCCAAGTGATGGCCAGAAGGGACATCAGGTTCCAGGTCCACAGACTACTTATGGCAAGGACACACTATGTTGCTGGTTCGCAGAATATTTGTGCGAGGGACACCACTTTCCTGGTTACACTATACTCATGGAAAGCAGATACCAGTTTCTGGGCCGTTATGTACTCACGAAAGGAACACTTGCTTTTGATACACCGTATTTGCATTGAAAAGACAGCAGGCTCCTCGTCCGCAGTATCCTAATAGAACGAAAACCCGCTATAGGTCCGCAGTATGTGTTCGAGTCACACTAGTTCCTTGTCCGCAGTGTACGCCAGGTATTGATACCAAATATATTCAAGGAAGGGAGATAGCAACTCCAAGTCCGGGTTTTCAATATGGAGTGCAACTCACCTTGCCGCCCAGGTCCTCATATTCTATATGCTGATAATCCACTACAACGGAGAAATCTATTCCTCCATTTTCTAACCTTTCTCACCAAATTCCAGGGGTAACGCTGGCGCAGTAAATGGCATCCACAACAAGAGAGAAGTGGTGACCTGTCTTCAGGTGGGTGTGGGGGAGAGACTTAACTGGGCGTTATGTTTACTCTCTTACCATTTGAAGCTCGACGAGGCATCACCAGACTCACGATCGTCAGGCTTTTACCAGCACGGCTGCTGTGTCTGCTACCTCGGTTCTCTCCTAGGTCTTCCTCTACTAATTTTTTTTCATTTCTCTCTGACAGCTGTTTGATGTTTAATTAAAATGACAAAGGCAGGTTGTAATTAAAAACACTGTTTTTTTTTTTTTGCTTACGCATAAACACACATGCTTCATGATTAACGAAATCGTAAGCCACTCGGCCAGCACTGGCCGAGTGGCTTACGGATTGCCATGGGTTCAATTCCCATCAGTTACGTGGTGTTTTTTTTTCATACATGTGGTTTGTTCTCTCGAACAATCTAGCTATCCTGGGGTATTTCGCATACTGTGATCATATCCAGTCTGGCTCTACATAAAGTCCAAGCTTCGTAGCTCTTGTTCCTCAACTCCTTTACCCATCTGGTTGCAAATATCTGGACGTTACTGAGATTTTTTTTGGTGACTATATAGATGAGGGTGCTATGGTGGTGCTGCATACTCAGACGTTTCTAGCGTGTAGTGTCGAGTTTTTTGAAAGATTCTATACTAAAGATCAGGAATAACAACAACCTATTATTATTATTATTATTATTATTATTATTATTATTATTATTATTATTATTATTATTATTATTATTATTATTATTATTATTATTATTATTGTTATTATTCATGGGAAAGTGTTAAACCCGTAATGGTTATAGTCTCTCAGGGCAATGGGAAGCCTCAGAACATAAGCTTTGCATAACATCAAAGCATTTCCTCTTGAAGAGTAAGTTCCCGATGGCAGTTCTTATGTTTGTACACATCGAAAGACAGTTTTGTGTGTGATGTTGACTCTCAGTTCCCTTTACCTGCCTCACACCTTCAGTTGCTTTTATTCTGGGTTTGACATTTTTGCCTCCAGCACACAATTCGAGTTTATTTGGCATCTCCCATTTCTTACAACCTATGCAGATTTCATGAATTAATTAAAATATGATATATATGATAAAATATGATATGATATGATATGATATGATATATATATATATATATATATATATATATATATATATATATATATATATATATATACATATATATATATATGCATATATATATACATTTATATATATATATATATATATATATATATATATATATATATATATATATATATATATATATATATATATATATATATATACATATATATATATATATATATATATATATATATATATATATATATCTATATATATATATATATATATATATATATATATATATATATATATATATATATGTTTCTCACATTATCAAGGACCTGATAATGTGTGAGAAATTACGAAAGCTTTTTGAAAATCACTGTTATTTTCACGGTGGTTGTTTCGAATATTGTTTATTGTGATCTTATTGCATACATACATATACATATATAGCACACACATAACACACATACATGTATAACAAGAGTGCGATAAAATTTGCTTATTTGTTTTCTCTGTCTTGGCAGTTGATCCAAAGACTTTTTAGTTATAAGCACAACATTCTTACCAGTGAGTTATGTGTCACGCGAAGAGAAAAGCGTTTTTTATTTATCAAAAATGCATACAATCGCAGTTTGCGTTTACCTGTTTTATATGATAGTTTTAGTGTGGGAGAGAAAACCAGTTATGTTTCTGTTTCACATGAGTTACATACATAATTGAAACTTATAAGTCTTGAGAGAAAGAAAAAAGAATCATAAAAAGTTGGAACAACTCTGAGAATGAATGGGATTGAAGAGATGGGACAAGGTGTGTAAAATATTTAAGATAGTCTTGGGAAGGTGAGTTGATTAATTATGTGGTACGGAAGATGAGATTGAGGTATTAAAAGGAAGGAAGTGTGTGGAGGATTGGGAAGAGGGAATGAATATGATTGGGATGATTGAGCGTGGAGGACTAAGAAGAGGGAATTAGGAATGTGGAAAATTTACAAGAGGGAGGGAAGAGTGTGGAAGACTGGGAAGGGTTACAGAGGGAGGGAGTCGTGTGGAAGACTGAGAAGAGTTAGGGAGGGAGGGAGTCGTGGTGAAGACTGGGAAGAATTAGAGAGGGAGGGAGTTGTGTGGAAGACTGGGAAGAGTTAGGGAGGGAGGGAGTCGCGTGGAAGACTGGGAAGAGTTAGGGAGGGAGGGAGTCGTGTGGAAGACTGGGAAGAGTTAGGAAGGGAGGGAGTCGTGTGGAAGACTGGGAAGAGTTAGGGAGGGAGGGAGGTGTGTATGAGCCCGGGGAGATACTTGGATTTCAAAGAGGAACGCATCCAAGGAAACTTGTGTGTATATAAAAGTCGAAAGGCGCTCGTGCGCAAGTGTGTGCGTGTACTCACATAGTTGTATTCATCTAGCTGTGCTTGGAGAAGCCGAGTCATACCTCCTGGCTATGCTTCTGAGCACCTTACTGATTTCTAGCCTCCAGAGTCCATTCATATCTGCTCCTGAAACTGAATATAATTTTTGTCTATACTGCCTCTTCCTCCACTCGTGCGTTCCAGTTACACACCATCCTCTCCTAGCATATCTAATAGCCTGTCTCTATCCAATTATCTTTTCTCCCAAGTGTTTAATTTGTGATTAGGTCTAACCTTTGTCTTCCTCTCCTAATGTTGTTAGAGTTCCTTAGGTGTCTCCTCAAAGTCCAGCCTCCCTAACTAGAGCATCAGTCTCGTTGCAAACCTTGCGTTCATAGATCCCCTAGTGCCTTGATCTTTGTGCTTCCCTATCTTCAAATCTCAGTTTACGAAGATCTGGAACAAGACATGTAGCAAATTTATGTCGCTTCCCTTTTTTTTTAATTTGCCTTGCAGATACTGTGTACAACAGTACTACTCAGGGATGCTATGGATGTTATACATACGTCTTTTTCAGATTCTTGGAGGCTGTTTTTATGTTTTAATTTGTTGTTAGTCTGCGTATATGCTCCTCAGGTGCTAATGCTTCCACCCCTTGGTCACTCATATCTGAAGATGTGAAGGAAAGCAAATGAAAAACTTAGTTATTTCTTCTGTTATTTTCCAGGATGGTATTTTTTCATACTTATTAATCTATCTTTCTACCTATCTGTCTACCCATACATCCATCCATCTCTCTATCTCTGTCTCTCTTTCTCTGTCTCTGTCTTTCTGTCTCTGTCTCTGTCTGTCTGTCTCTCTGTCTGTCTGTCTGTCTCTCTCTCTCTCTCTCTCTCTCTCTCTCTCTCTCTCTCTCTCTCTCTATATATATATATATATATATATATATATATATATATATATATATATATATATATATATATATATATATATACATACATATATATATATATATATATATATATATATATATATATATATATATATATATATATATATATATTCTCACATTACCATAGTTCCTTGATAATGTGAGAAGTCACGAAAACGCTTGGAATTTCGCTGTTTTTTCACAGTGGTTGTTCTGTATATTGTGATATCACCTGTTTATGTGATCTCATTGCATGTATATATATATATATATATATATATATATATATATATATATATATATATATATATATATATATATATATATATATGTATGTATATATATATATATATATATATATATATATATCAATATATGTATATATATTGATATATAATATATATATACATATATATATATTTTTTTTTTTTTTTTTATTATCACACCGGCCGATTCCCACCAAGGCAGGGTGGCCCGAAAAAGAAAAACTTTCACCATCATTCACTCCATCACTGTCTTGCCAGAAGGGTGCTTTACACTACAGTTTTTAAACTGCAACATTAACACCCCTCCTTCAGAGTGCAGGCACTGTACTTCCCATCTCCAGGACTCAAGTCCGGCCTGCCGGTTTCCCTGAATCCCTTCATAAATGTTACTTTGCTCACACTCCAACAGCACGTCAAGTATTAAAAACCATTTGTCTCCATTCACTCCTATCAAACACGCTCACGCATGCCTGCTGGAAGTCCAAGCCCCTCGCACACAAAACCTCCTTTACCCCCTCCCTCCAACCCTTCCTAGGCCGACCCCTACCCCGCCTACCTTCCACTACAGACTGATACACTCTTGAAGTCATTCTGTTTCGCTCCATTCTCTCTACATGTCCGAACCACCTCAACAACCCTTCCTCAGCCCTCTGGACGACAGTTTTGGTAATCCCGCACCTCCTCCTAACTTCCAAACTACGAATTCTCTGCATTATATTCACACCACACATTGCCCTCAGACATGACATCTCCACTGCCTCCAGCCTTCTCCTCGCTGCAACATTCATCACCCACGCTTCACACCCATATAAGAGCGTTGGTAAAACTATACTCTCATACATTCCCCTCTTTGCCTCCAAGGACAAAGTTCTTTGTCTCCACAGACTCCTAAGTGCACCACTCACTCTTTTTCCCTCATCAATTCTATGATTCACCTCATCTTTCATAGACCCATCCGCTGACACGTCCACTCCCAAATATCTGAATACGTTCACCTCCTCCATACTCTCTCCCTCCAATCTGATATTCAATCTTTCATCACCTAATCTTTTTGTTATCCTCATAACCTTACTCTTTCCTGTATTCACCTTTAATTTTCTTCTTTTGCACACCCTACCAAATTCATCCACCAATCTCTGCAACTTCTCTTCAGAATCTCCCAAGAGCACAGTGTCATCAGCAAAGAGCAGCTGTGACAACTCCCACTTTGTGTGTGATTCTTTATCTTTTAACTCCACGCCTCTTGCCAAGACCCTCGCATTTACTTCTCTTACAACCCCATCTATAAATATATTAAACAACCACGGTGACATCACACATCCTTGTCTAAGGCCTACTTTTACTGGGAAAAAATTTCCCTCTTTCCTACATACTCTAACTTGAGCCTCACTATCCTCGTAAAAACTCTTCACTGCTTTCAGTAACCTACCTCCTACACCATACACTTGCAACATCTGCCACATTGCCCCCCTATCCACCCTGTCATACGCCTTTTCCAAATCCATAAATGCCACAAAGACCTCTTTAGCCTTATCTAAATACTGTTCACTTATATGTTTCACTGTAAACACCTGGTCCACACATCCCCTACCTTTCCTAAAGCCTCCTTGTTCATCTGCTATCCTATTCTCCGTCTTACTCTTAATTCTTTCAATTATAACTCTACCATACACTTTACCAGGTACACTCAACAGACTTATCCCCCTATAATTTTTGCACTCTCTTTTATCCCCTTTGCCTTTATACAAAGGAACTATGCATGCTCTCTGCCAATCCCTAGGTACCTTACCCTCTTCCATACATTTATTAAATAATTGCACCAACCACTCCAAAACTATATCCCCACCTGCTTTTAACATTTCTATCTTTATCCCATCAATCCCGGCTGCCTTACCCCCCTTTCATTTTACCTACTGCCTCACGAACTTCCCCCACACTCACAACTGGCTCTTCCTCACTCCTACAAGATGTTATTCCTCCTTGCCCTATACACGAAATCACAGCTTCCCTATCTTCATCAACATTTAACAATTCCTCAAAATATTCCTTCCATCTTCCCAATACCTCTAACTCTCCATTTAATAACTCTCCTCTCCTATTTTTAACTGACAAATCCATTTGTTCTCTAGGCTTTCTTAACTTGTTAATCTCACTCCAAAACTTTTTCTTATTTTCAACAAAATTTGTTGATAACATCTCACCCACTCTCTCATTTGCTCTCTTTTTACATTGCTTCACCACTCTCTTAACTTCTCTCTTTTTCTCCATATACTCTTCCCTCCTTGCATCACTTCTACTTTGTAAAAACTTCTCATATGCTAACTTTTTCTCCCTTACTACTCTCTTTACATCATCATTCCACCAATCGCTCCTCTTCCCTCCTGCACCCACTTTCCTGTAACCACAAACTTCTGCTGAACACTCTAACACTACATTTTTAAACCTACCCCATACCCCCATATATATATATATATATATATATATATATATATATATATATATATATATATATATATATATATATATATATATATATATATATATATATATATATTTTTTTTTTTTTTTTTTTTTTTCAACAAACCGGCCGTATCCCACCAAGGCAGGGTGAACCAAAAAGAAAAACGAAAGTTTCTCTTTTTAAATTTAGTAATTTTTACGGGAGAAGGAGTTACTAGCCCCTTGCTCCCGGCATTTTAGTCGCCTCTTACAACACGCATGGCTTACGGAGGAAGAATTCTGTTCCACTTCCCCATGGAGATAAGAAGAAATAAACAAGAACAATAACTAGAAAGAAAGTAGAAGAAAACCCAGAGGGGTGTGCTTGTACATGTATGTGTAGTGTGACCTAAGTGTAAGTAGAAGTAGCAAGATGTACCTGAAATCTTGCATGTTTATGAGACAGAAAAAAAGGACACCAGCAATCCTACCATCATGTAAAACAATTACAGGCTTTCGTTTTACACTCACTTGGCAGGACGGTAGTATCTCCCTGGGCGGCTGCTGTCTACCAACCTACTACCTATAATTAATATATATATATATATATATATATATATATATATACAATGAAATCACGAAACAAGTGATTATAAATCATTTACCAGACTGTGGAAGGTCAGGACTCGACTCGACGAACCTTGTACCGCCTCCAGAGACAGCACAATGCACGTATCACCTTAGGATCAGTGGTGTAGTGGTAAGGAGTTACATGCATTGTGCTGTCTCTGGAGGCGGTACAAGGTTCGTATGGTCGAGTCCTGGCCTGCCGCAGTTTGGTAAATAATATATAATATATATATATATATATATATATATATATATATATATATATATATATATATATATATATAGTGTGTGTATATATATATATAATGTCCTGCCGAATAGGTAAAACTGATCAATTAGCAAGAACTGATTTAAAATTGTCTTTTCTAAAAATTTCTTTTGTACGTTTAAAGATATATTTTTTCATTTATGTTAATGTAAAAATTTATAATTTTGCACCAAAAGAGTCTTAGAAAACTTATTATAACCTTATTATAACAAGAACAATTTATTTTAGCTTAAAACAACTAAATATATTTTAAATACGTTTACAGTATTTTAATACTAAACTAACACAATGAAATATATTTTTTCGTTAGGTTTAGAATGATATGTGCGAAATTATTGCATACACAAATTTTCGCTTGTACTATATGGCAAGATGAGCGTTGCTATTTAAGCCAGATCGCAAGTTCTGCCTATTCGGCACGACATATATATATACATATATATGTATATATATATATATATATATATATATATATATATATATATATATATATATATATATATATATATATATATATATGCAAAACAACCACTCTGAAAGAATAGAGAAATTCCAAGCGCTTTCGTGACGACTCGCTTTATCAAGTTCCTTGATAATGTGAGTAGTCACGAAAGCGCTTGGAATTTCTCTATTCTTTCAGAGTGGTTGTTTTGCATATTCTGAAATCACCTGTTTTCTGTGATCTTATTGCATATATATATATATATATATATATATATATATATATATATATATATATATATATATATATATATATATATATATTACCTACACTCATTTCCTGAGTGCCACTTTGTTTTCACTCTCCTCGTACTCTTCTTCTCTTCTCCCTGAGTGTGCTTATGTGCTAATATTGCCAACAGAATTACTCGTGTAGAGCTTTCCAGCTGCACCACAACACCTCGCTAGACAATCTTCTTTTCTACAGTGCTTAGTACCCGAAACTTCCTGATTCCATACACCACTGGAATTACTGCATCTTATTCCACATCTGTCATCGCTTTCCATTACAGGATGGTGCTCCCTTATGTCATACTCTTAGAAAGGAACTAAAGTGATAGTCCAGTAAGTTCTTGCACGAACTCCTTTGTTACTTTGCATTTTCCTTTGTATCTTATTCGAACATTTCCTTTGAGATTTAATTATACTTTTTCCTGCGTGTCTTTGATTTGCACTTTCCATTGTATCTTTCGGGACATTTTTCCACTGAATCTCGTACAGTTTCTGCTGCATCTTTCTCAGGCAGCTTTTAATGTATTTTATAAGTATACTCTTCCACTTAAGCTTGTCCGTGCTCTTTCCATTGCATCTTATCTGTATACTTTTCCACTGGATCTGTCTATCACTTCCTCTTTCCATTGTATACTATCTGTGCATTTTCTTTCCTGTGTATCATTCTCTTACATTTTCCATCGTATCTTATCCATGAACTTTTCCACTGTATTTTTCTAGTACACTTTCAATTAGGTCTTTCTCGTCTTTAATTTGAACTTTCTTTCCAAGTCTCTTTTTTTTCTCGTTCTTTAACTCCACCACTTTTATCTCTAACGAATACCTCGCTTCCCAGGCGCCTGCAGTGTCTTCCAGTGTTAAACTTTGCATAAATTTTGCTCATTATATGGATATTATATGGATGTCTATGCCAATTATATATATATATATATATATATATATATATATATATATATATATATATATATATATATATATATATATATATATATATATATATATATATATATATAATATATAAGTATATATATATATATATATATATATATATATATATATATATATATATATATATATATATATATATATATATATATATATATGTGTGTGTGTGTATATATATATACACGTCGTGCCGAATAGGTAAAATTGGTCAATTGGCAAGAATTCATTTAAAATTAAGTCCTTTCTAACATTTCCTCTCATACGTTTAAAAATACATTTTTTCGTTTATACTAATGTAAAAGTTATTAATTTTACCCAAAAGAACCTTAGAAAACTTACCTAATCTTGTTATAACAAGTGCAATTTAATTTAACTGGTTTTACCTATTCGACACTACACACACACACACACACTGGAACTGTGTCAAAGGCCTTCTTACTGTCTAAAAAAACGTAGTCTACCCACCCCTCTCTTCCTTTCTCTTGTCTTACTGCTGTCACCCTGTCATAGAACTCCAATGGGTTTGTGACACAGGATTTCCCGTCCCTGAAACCGTGCTGGTTGTCGCTGATAAGCTCATTATTTTTAGGTGCTCCATCACTCTTCTCCTGACAATCTTCTCCATGACTTTGCATTCTATACTTGTTCGTAACACTGATCTGTAGTTTAATACTTCGTGTCTGTCTCCTTTTTTTAAAAATCGGGACTACATTTGCTGTCTTTCACACCTCAGGTAGTCGCCCTGTTTCGATAGATGTTTTGAAGATTATTGTTAGTTGTACACATAGTGCCTCTGCTCCCTCTCTCAGGACCCATAGAGAGATATTATCTGGCCCCATCTCCTTTGAGGTATCTAGCTGGCTTGTGTGTGTGTGTGTGTGTGTGTGTGTGTGTGTGTGTGTGTGTGTGTGTGTGTGTGTGTGTGTGTGTGTGTGTGTGTGTGTGTGTGTGTATGTGTGTGTCTGTGTGTCTGTGTGTGTGTGTGTCTGCGTACTCACCTATTTGTGGTTGCAGAGGTCGATTCACAGCTCCTGGTCCAGCCTCTTCGGTGGTCGCTACTACGTCCACTCTCTCCCTGCTGCATGGACTTTATCGTATCTCTTCTTAAAGCTATGTATGGAGCCTACCTCCACTACGTCACTCTCCAGATTTTCCACTTCCTGACGTGTGTGTTAGTTACCATTTTGTCCAAGGCACATGTGTGTGTGTGTGTGTGTGTGTGTGTGTGTGTGTGTGTATGTTGGTGTGCGTTTGGGTATAGCACAAACACACAGTGGAGTTGATGGGAGAGAAATGATGTAAATATATGGAGCTGGTAATAGGTTAATAGAAATAGTAAAGAGTTTTTCTGTGGAGAGTAAGACTTAGTTGGTGAAGCAAAATAGACGTAGGGAAAAAAAGGTCGGTTGAGTGTCGTGGCATCTGCGGACAGAAAATTTTAATTATGTATGCAAATAAGGGAATTTTAAAGAGGATGCAACAAGCAATATAGATATCACGTTTGAGAGCGATATGAGGTGTGACTCACGAAATAGTAATAATACTATTGCAAATAAACCACGGAACGGGTGAAGTTTGAATCACTGGCGAGTGAGCTGTAAAACTTCGGAGCATAAAAGTTAGAAGATGATGTGCGGGTTTCAAATAACATAATTTAGAGCTCGGAGGATGTGTTTCTGAGGTGTTATGAGAATTTGGAAAGGATAAAACAGATTAAGATGAATCAGAGGGAGGAAGAAAAGAGGTTAAGTGATTTTCCCAGGAAGGGCTTGCTTAGGGTGCGAAGCTTTAATGTGGTTGGGCACTGAGCACCCGACAGCCGTATGTGTGTCAGACTAGGGTAAGTGGAAACAAGTAATATAATTGAACTGACGTACAACTGGAGTGTAACCAAGCTAACATTTATGTTGAGATACAGGGTAACTAATCATCCATGAGAACTGGAGGTGGGATATACAGCACCCTCACTGTGAAGGAAGGTCGCGCACCGTTGGCAACAGCTGTAAAATGAATAATATACAATTTGAAGTGAACACTAATTGTGATCGTACGAGAAAGTGATGGCCTGGCGTGTAGAACATCAGGCTCACAATACCATATCAATGTATGAGGTACCCGATAAATAGTTTAAATTGTTACTAGCGGTCATTTCCCTAGAGCAAGCACTACCACTAGTTTTAAAAGCTGAAGTTTGCTAGCTGTAAAGAAAAAAATAGACCACCCAAATTGTCACGAGCTAAGTTATATTAAGCTAATTTTAGCAAGATTAGATGAAGTTACTAAACTGATTTTGGTGCAAAAAAAAATAAAAAAGCATATCATAATTCATATAAAAGAAAACATTTAACATTGATCGACTCTGTATGAAAATCACGACATATACATGTATATCACTTTAAACACCAGCGAGAATTTAACTTGTTGAGCGGTCTGCAGTCACTTGCAAGTTTCTTAGGATTTGGGCAACACTCGAAATTCCAGAATCTCCCCATTAGAGAGGAAATGCAAGACAGGTCCTCTTGGGTCGGGCTGGAAAGACTTGTGTTAAGATTTTTCCTCTTGCTAAAGTCTTATTGTGTTTCCCTTATATATTTTTTCTCTTATGTCAGAGGTTCGTTTTCTTACTGATTTTACTGGAAAGAGAAAGAGAGAAAGAGAGAGAGAGAAAGAGAGAGAGAGAGAGAAACTGTGGGGCAGATTTGGATTTTGCAAGTTCATTTTACTTCCCATTTCCATCCTGTGGACTATGACGCAAAAGCATATTGATATGCAAAATAATCCTAAGAACTAGGCCCCAGAAGGGTTAACAGAACATCTGGATATGTAGTACGTTTAAAATTTAAGGCTCATATATTAAAAGCAAATTTTGCATCTAATGTCAGGTATATAATTTTCAATAATATGAAATTTTTATATATCACAGTTTAGTATTCAGTTTATTGAGCAGTCAGTCACAGAGAGCTCATCAGAGTTACCAAAAAGCTGACAGCACACTTTGCATTTAATTCGAGCATCGTTGTTTAT
>NC_091307.1:17695747-17710747 GCF_038502225.1 Cherax quadricarinatus
GAGACAGGCGAGGGCAAGGAGGAGGTGTTGCTGTGTGCTTCTCTAAAAGTATTCATGCCCAGCACATTGATGTTGCCACCCCTACACATCTTGAAATGATGTTCTTCAAGCTCTGTATAAACACTAGTACCTCTGTACTAGCATGTGCAATGTACAGACCTCAGTGGCAACATGCAGACCCCATCAACTTCCTAATAGAAAATATTGACTCCCTTCTGCTACAACAAAACTGTCAACATATTATAATTGTTGGTGACCTCAACCAGCACCCTATACAGAGGGACTTTGATGACCTTCTTGCAGTGTTTGACATGAGAAACTTTGTTGATTTCCCTACTCATATCTCTGGCTCCACCCTTGACCCAGTAGTGAGTGATCTGGCAGAAGGCATAGTCACTTGTAAACCCTTCTGCTACGTTGGATCGTCTGACCACAAGGCTGTTTTTACGACACTTAAGATCCCAACAGAACGAGGTGAGGAGTCCACACGCACAACCTGGCTATGGGAAAGAGGTAATTGGCCAGCCCTTCGCTCTGAGCTCGCCACCACCGATTGGAATGCTCTTCTCCAAGGGGATGTTGACAACCAAGTGAAAGCCTTCACTGGACACATCCTTAATCTACAACAAGAACACATTCCTCACCGGCAATATGTGACAAAGCCTACAGATCAGCCTTGGTTTGGCTTTCGTTGTAGAGAGGCTGCTACTGCTAAGTACAAAGGATGACGAAGGTATAAGAGACATCCTACCACCTATAACAGGAACTTGCACACGCAAGCCTGTAGGCATATGGGTGACGTTCAAAAGTGGGTCATTGCTAAATGGGAGGTGGACACTAAAAGAAAGCTAGCAACAGGTAGGGTAGGCTCCAAAACCTGGTTGTCCCTGGTCAAGGACAGACAAGGTTATCTGCCTGATGAGCTCATTCCACCTCTAAATCGACAGGATGGGACCACCTCTACTAGTAGTCGAGAGAAGGCGGACCTCTTTGCTGAACACTTTGCTACCAAAATGCAAGTTCCTGATCCAGCAAGGGACCCTCCTTGGCTTGCTGCAAGAACTGTGTCAAAACTGTCAGTGGTGACAATAAGGCAGGAGGAGGTGCATTTCCTTCTTAAATCGCTTGACCAAGAAAAGGCTGTGGGCCCAGACAAGTTGAGCCCAAGATTGTTGAGAAGATGTGCAGACCAGCTAGAAGCACCTCTAACTCGCATCTTTCAGCACTGCCTAGTACAGTGTAAATGGCCCTCTCTATGGAAAGAGGCAAATGTAGTCCCTGTTCACAAAAAGAAGAGCAGAGCAGAAATCAGCAACTACAGACCAGTGTCACTCCTGTCAATCACTGGTAAGATCCTTGAGACAATAATCTCAAGACAAATGACAGAGTTTTTTTGACTACCACTCACTACTTTGTGATCGTCAATATGGCTTCAGGAAAGGTTACTCTACTGCTGATCTGTTGTTAAACCTCTCCACTAAGTGGCACCAGTCACTGGATGAATCCAAAGTCAGCTGTGTGGTAGCACTGGACATTGCTGGAGCTTTCGATCGGGTGTGGCACCAGGGCCTCTTAGCAAAACTTCAAGCACTGGGAATTGCAGGCTCTACGCTATGTCTCCTCAGTGATTACCTTCATGGTAGATCTCTAAGTGTAGTTCTCAATGGAACGGAATCAGCAAGACATCCTATTGGGGCAAGTGTTCCACAAGGAAGCGTGCTGGGTCCATTGTTATGGAATGTCTGCTTCAACGACCTTCTTCATCTCATCCTAGAATCACATGCATATGCAGACGACTGTACACTGACATTCACATATCCAAGAGAAGAAATGCCAGCTGCTCTAAGCTACATCAATCACCAGCTGAGAGCTATATCAGCTTGGGGAAATAGATGGCAAGTAACATTTGCACCTGAGAAAGCGAAAATGATAATCGTCTCTAGGCACCATGATGGTAATGCTGGTGCAGTAGTAAGGATGAATGGGAGGGTGTTGGCACCTGGAGAAGAAGTTGATATCCTTGGGGTGAAATTTGACTCCAAACTAACCATGAAGAACCATGTTGTAAATCTTGCAAACAAGGCGGCCAGGAAGCTTACAGCACTTCGCCGTATCTCGCATCTGCTTGACAGTAGGGGTTGCAAGATCCTGTACGAGGCACAAGTACGCTCATATCTTGAGTATGCTTCACTTTCTTGGTTTGCCTGCCCTCCCTCTCATCTGCGACTGCTTGACAGAGTAGAGAACAGAGCAAGACGTCTCATCTCTCGCCTGGACCCATCCTGGATAGATCTGTCATTTCAGCAGAGCCTTCAACATAGGAGGGATGTGGGTGGCCTTACTGTTATGTACAAGGCCAATATTGTCAAAATACCACACTTGGATCCACTTCGAGGACAGCTTGAAACAAGCTTTTATGTCACAAGACGGGCAGAAAGCAGCAACTTCATTCTGGCTGTACCCTTCTCCAGAACATCACTCCATCTGAGATCATACATACCCAGGATGACTCGAGTCTGGAACATATTCGTAAAGCATAATGACATCAACGAAAAAAAGTAAGTTGATCTAATGAAATCACTGGCCCACAGATGACTCTAACTTCATCCTGTTCCCTACTTGTATGTTTCTTTATAATATAAAGGCTTTCAAATGAGGTGATGCAGGTAATAGCTCTTAGCTTTCCAATAAAGTTAGGAATCCTTAACCTTGTAAAAACAGAGAGAGAGAGAGAGAGAGAGAGAGAGAGAGAGAGAGAGAGAGAGAGAGAGAGAGAGAGAGAGAGAGAGAGAGAGAGAGAGAGAGAGAGAGAGAATACGATCAGAAAGAAGAAAATAAGGTATTTATAAGATTTTGACAAACAACAAATATTATACAAGTATAAACACTGTTCATTCTAGTTAGCTGTTGAATTTATTGTTTTCTGAATCCATGGAGAGAAAACAGATCTGAGGGGAAGGAGGAGATGCAGTTTTGTTTACCCAGACATACGCAGAGCAAATGCTTGGAGGAAAGAACTGAGGGCTTTGATAAAACGATGCCAGTAGGGCATTCCAGGGGGACAGATTATTATTATTATACTCTGGGGGGAAGAGTTAAGCCCAGAGGATTATACAGCGCCTGTGGGGGGGGGATGTTGAAGGTATTTAGGCTTAATTTAGGGAACTGGAGCAGATCCTATTCCCTAGGTCAAGAGCCCCTCACCAGCGTCAAGGAACCTCCCTTGAGGGGCCAGAGGGACAGAATTGGAACATTTGCCTGGGGAATTGTTTTTGTTCCTTACTGGAGCAGTAGGAGGGAAAACAAAGACACCCTCAACACCTCCATTACGACTACTATCCCCTCACATTCACAAGTTTTAGAATGTCAGAAAAATCTCCATCACCCCCTCCACTGATATCTTCCCTCCCACAAGCAGCATCTAAACCCCCCACTTCAATCTCAGTACCTCACATGAACGCTGCCTAACCACTTCAGCTCTCCCAGAAGCATCCTTTTGCTAAAGAAATAAATCCCTTCCAGGGAGATGTAGTGATGATGGTGAGGAGCTCTTGATCCAGAGAATATGAGCTACTCCTCCCTCTCTTAAATTGTATCTAGTTGCCTCCCATTTCCCTGACTCTGTGAACCCTACGGATTTAACGATCCCCTACCCATGAATGCAGTAATAATTTATACAAACCAGTCACCATTCCCACTTGAGCTGCAACCCATTTCCACTTAATAATCAATCTCCCTCTCCCATCACCCTACCAGAGAAGTAACCACTCAAAACTTCCCCATCACTGCTAACATTAACCAAAACTTCCCCACCACCGCGACTGCAACTCCAATTATCCGGTACCAAGTTCCAACGAAAATCACCCCGCCCCCCCCCCCCACGCACACATCCAAACAACCTCTTCGCAACCTGCAATTGAGTCTCGTGATCCTATAATGTTCTTTATCCTTAACGGAGGCAAAACTTCATGTTTATACGCAGCTCACTGTGTTTATTGGTCGTGAAGCCTCGGATTTTTAACAAGATTCGCTGTCCTCACTAGCAGTGAAGCCTCATGTTACTATACAGCTGGCTGTCCTAACCACCCGTCAGCTTTAGGCGACGACTTGCTGCCATCCATGAGGCCCTGCCCCCCCCATTTGTTCAAACTGGAGGTGATTTAATTAGCTTCATCCTAGGCTGACTTAAGCCGACTTCATTTAGTTTCATCAGCACTTGGAACGAAGCACCTGGCGAACGATGGTACCACGGCAGACTCTGGCGACCTTCCTTAGAACGTTCTGACTCGGAATGGAAAGGAACTTTCTGAACGTTGTTTGAATCTTGAGACTGAAGGACAGGTCTGACTTTGACGCTATAGTGCCACTGCTTGCGGAGATCAAGGGGACACAGTGCCACTGCTACAGTGACAATGCTCACGGGGGATAGCCAAGTAATACATCACTGCTATTGGCGGTGACTTAGTTGCTGTAACCCAGCATTCAGAGATAACGAGGACACACTGTATTTGATTTAGAGATAACGAGGACACATTGTATTTGCTTACAGAGATAACGAGGACACATTGTATTTGCTTACAGAAATAACGAGGACACAGTGTATTTACAAAGATAACGAGGGCACATTGTATTTACTTATAGTGATAACGAGGATACCCTGCATCTGCTTACAGAGATAACGAAGACACATTGCATATGCCTTCAGAGATAACGAGGACACACTGCATCTGCTTAAAGAGATATCGAGGACACACTGCATCTGTTTACAAAGATAACGATAAAACTACACCAACGATTACAAAAATTATGAAGATACAGCGCAACTGTTGACAGAGATAACTAAAATACAGGGCCTTGCTTACAGAGATAACGAAGATACAGAGCCACTGCTTATAGACCTAACTAATTACAAGACCGGCCCATCAGCAAAGCACAAACAAAATCTATTAAGTACATAGAAAATCAGCATAAATGTGCAGATAGACTGGAAGTAAATCCGCGTTTCACAGTTAACAAGCGAAACTCTATAATGCTTAAAATAAGTCAGAGATTTACTGGTGGTGAAACAACGGAGCATAAATAAGTGATTACTATCAATGAAATTATTATTAGTGAATTAAACCATTTTATGAGTGTAGTCAATAATGACGATACTGATGATGGGATGATGATGATGATGATGATTTTGATAGTCATGATATAGATGAGGATTAAAAGATGACGAGGTTGATGATAATGACAGCTATAAAAAATGATGTCGATGATGATGATACTAATAAGAATGATGATGTCGATAATGATGAGAATAATGATGATGACGACATTGATGCTTCAGAACGATATGCAGAGTGTTAAGAGAGCTGAAGAAATATTGTAAACACTATGCAAATGGCGAGATTTGCTTTGTGAAGATGTACCGGAGAAACCACGGGATTGTATGGGATGGAGATAAGAGAGAGAATGATGGAGGGAGAGTGGGAAAGAAGAACCGAGAGGGGATGGGGAATTGGAGAGAAAAGGGGGAATAAGATTGGGCGATATGGCAGGAAGAAACTATGGAAAAGGAAGGAAAAATAGAAAGAGAGGGAGGAAGATCTTGTTGAAACTTCGTCATCAAAGTAGCTTGAATGTACACTTCTTAAAGCAGACCAAAAATGACTGAAATCTGACGAAAAAAAAAATGGTATACCTCGTCCTTAACACCGTAAATAAAAAAGCGTTCAGGAATTAGACATTTGCCTTCATTCTCCTAAATAATGGTGTTGCATAGTAGTTTGAATCCCTTATCAGTATTATATTTATATGCATTCGATCCTCTCTAGTGAAAAAAAGTGAAGCAAAGTGCAGCTGTCTAGATCATCGAACCATTTTGTATTACAGAAATTTACCTTGAGAGTGTGTCAGCATATCAGCAGTCTGGGAAGGGCTGAAATTAATGCCTCGATTAAGCAGGAGTGAGAGTCGATAGTCAAGGATGAATACAACCTCTCGGAGGGTGAAATAAGATTAATTAGAGAATCCAGGACTGAGGTGTTCCAGAGAAGCGGCCTTCGACGAGTCCGCATTTAACGCATTTATTTGCATCAAGCAAGAGGAGCTTTCGCGTCGAAATGAACTGTAGCGGGACGATTCACCGAGCGATTACATGTAAACCAGGTGAGTTTAAGAAGATTAGAGAGAAATGAACGCTCCGGCAGAATGGGAGGGATTGCAAATAACATGAACAAGGAGGCGAATGCATTCCAGAGCATAGTATATGTGGCAATACAGGAGTGTTTACCAGAAAAATTAACTGAACAGGGTGATGCGTTTATATATTTATGAATACGCCCCCTGAATTCGTGGGATATTTCAATATCTGGTTGTTTTAATTTTATTTATTAATTGAATAGCTAATAGATGGATGGATGCAATTCTGGTGTCTTAGTAGCAGTGGTAAGAGTGGAGATATGTCACTGTCCTGCGAGGAAGGGTGGGATTCTCTCATATACTCACTCAATCAATGTCTCAGCTGACTGCCTGACGGATTGTCTTGCTGGCTTTTCGACTTACTGTTAATGATTGGCTGCCTGTCTGAATGACTGATTACCTGCTTAACTAACTGCCTGTTTTCCTGTCCGGCTTAATTCTTTTCTGCTTATCTGTCTACTTGTCTACCAGCCTGTTTGCTTGCTTTCTTATCGGCCTGCCGATAAGTCTCGCTGCCTTCATGTCTCGCTGTCGTCCCGTCTGTATTTCTGCATGCTTAGTTTCCTGACTGGTTGTCTGCCTGCCTATGTATATTTAATGTTGAGAGTACGTAGGTGGAATGAGTACACTCACCATTACCCACAGAGTAGCAAGTGATTAAAAATGTTTACCGATTTCATTAACGTTAATTTCTCCCTCCAGATGACACCTATGTAAAATTTCATCAGGAAAGATTAGTGTTTAGTACTGCTACTCTACCAACAAAGACTCTTCACCTTATAAGACCCTCCACCGTCATTAACCTTCCACCTCCACAGAACAACCAGCTCATCTCAGACTGAAAAGATCCTACAGAGATCAGAATTTCCTCCGCAAAAAAAATGAAAATATAGTTGGAAATATTTTGACATAAAGTGTTAAGCATATTGTTACCTAACTGGTCCAACACGATGGCCATTAAATTTATAAAAAAAAAACATTTCTGAATGCAATTACGATACCCATAATTTTTTTTTCTGAGCACGTCGCAACTAATCCAAAAACTTAAGATGAATCTGTTTGACATTTCGGTTCCTCCTGACATGATAACGATTCAGAACGCACCGAAACGTTGTCTAGTTTCTTATCCAAGTTTGCAGGTTGATTGTAAATACTTCCAGCAACGGAATTGTGACTTACAGTCTTTATTTTTTCTTGTCTGAACACTTCTGATCACCAAACCAGCACAAGGAGAGCGACGGGGGTGTTAAATTAAGCGAGTACGCAAACACAGGAGTGTGATTACATTAATAGTTCGTTGCTAGACGAGATCATTGGTAGAGTATTTGAGATAAGTGATTTCGTTGACACTCTCTAGAGCAGTAACTGCTTGAGGTTAGATACTGTGTTGTAAGGTTTTAGTTGAAATAAAAACAGTGTTAGAAATTCTGTTGATAATACAGAACGTGATGCTAGAAATTGTTACCCGCGCTGTTAAATAACATGTTAAACATAGTCACTCGAAAACTGGTATATATTATTCAACAAAATCTCATACACATCTAACTAATATTATATAATAAGATACCTTATCAAGTGCTCAGTATAATGCTCTATAAAACTTACTACACTGCAGCAATTATATATATATATATATATATATATATATATATATATATATATATATATATATATATATATATATATATATATATATATATATATATATATATATATATATATGTCGTGCCGAATATGTAAATCTGGTCAATTAGCAAGAACTCATTTAAAACTAAGTTCTTTCTAAAATTTTCTCTTATATGTTTAAAGATATATTTTTTTTCATTAATGTTAATGTAGAAATTTATAATTTTGCACCAAAAAAAAATTAGAAAACTTACCTAACCTTATTATAACAAGAGCAACTTATTTTAGCCTAACCCAACTAAATATATTTTAGATTTGTTTATAATAATTTAATACTAAACAAACACAGTGAAATATATTTTTTTCGTTAGGTTCAGAACGATTTTGGCGAAATTATTGCATACACAAATTTTCACTTGTCCTATATGGCAAGATGAGCGTTGCTATTTAAGCCAAGATCGCAAGTTCTGCCTATTCGGCACGACATATATATATATATATATATATATATATATATATATACACGTGTATACATATATATATATATATATATATATATATACATATATATATATATATATATATATATATATATATATATATATATATATATATATATATATATATATGGAGGAGATGAATGTATTCAGATATTTAGGAGTGGACGTGTCAGCAGATGGGTCTATAAAAGATGAGGTGATGCATAGACGAGGGGGAAAAAAGGTGAGTGGTGTACTGAGGAGTACGTGGAGACAAAGAACTTTGTCCATGGAAGCAAAGAAGGGAACGTTTGAGAGTATAGTTATACCAACGCTCTTATATGGGTGTGAAGCATTGCTGGTGAGTGCTGCAACAAGGAGAAGGTTGGAGGCAGTAGAGATGTCGTGTCTGAGGGCAACGTGTGGTGTGAGTATAATGCAGATAATTCGTGGTTTGGAAATTAGGAGGAGGTGCGGGATTACGAAAAGTATTATCCAGAGGGCTGAGGAGAGGTTGTTGAGGTGGTTCGGATATGTAGAGAGGGTGAAACAAAACAGAATGACTTAGAGAGCGTATAAATCTGTAGTGGAGGGAAGGCGGGGTAGAGGTCGGCCTAGAACAGGTTGGAGGGAGGTCTAAAAGAGGTTTTGTGTGCGAGTGGCTTGGGCATGCGCAAGCGTGTTAGATAGGAGCGAATGGAGACAAATGGTTTTTAGGACTTGTGCTGTTGGAGTGGGATCGGGGTAATATTTATGAAGGGATTCAAGGAAAATGACAGGCCGGACTTGAGTGCTGGAGATGGGAAGTACAGTGTCTGTACTCTGAAGGAAGGGTGTAAATGTAGCAGTTGGTCCCGTTGATACAAACAAATTAGCGAAATGCTGCTTGTAAAATTTTCCTATTGTAAGTTTCGTGGCTTGTTACATGCTAGGACGACTGTTCGACTCCTCGTCTATTTTTCTTTTCATTAATAAAGGATATTTTCTGGAGTGTAATGAACACTTTCTACTATTGAGAAAAAAATCAACATGTTAGCAATAGAATATGAAAAAAAATATATATATATTTCAGTCCCCATCAGAGACCATCTTCAGTAGATCTACTGTACCTAAAGTGCAGGATAACCGCTCCTCTCGCACCAAGGATCAAATCCGAGTCCATCGGTTGTGAGCCGAAGGTGCTACTACTGAACCACCTCTCTCAAAGCTTGTGATGGAAAAAAAATAAACTTAACCATTCAGTCAGGTGCACTCCTATGACAAATATAAGTGATGGTAATATTCATTATTTAATGCTCATGTATTCTTCTGCCTGAGACATGATGAAATATATTCAATTTAATGCGAGTCAAGCGGAGGCGAAGCAGAATACGGTCCACTGATCTAATCCAGTTATACCTTTGAACACTGATCTAATCCACTCATACCTTTGAACTAAATACTGAAGCGTAAAAATTCTTAACACCAACCCCCTCCCCCTCAACCCCCACCCCCTCAACCCCCCTTCCCATCCTCCGCCATTGAATCTTAATTAACGTGCGAATTTTACGTCTTGTGTGAATACCAATAACGACCGGCCCGGAGCAACGTACACTCAATGGGAACGTATGTTAAAAATTATGATTCAATTGCGATGGGAGAGAGAGAGACAGGGGATGGGGGGGGGGGTTATGTAGCAGCGGGAGAGGTAGATGAGTGCATTCATACCCTAAGAACGTCAAATATTATTTAGTCAATAATTTGCTTGAATCATTAACTCGGCCCGATTTTGTTGATTTTTTTCGCTGTGAGACTATACATTTCTGACAGTGTATTTTTAAATTACGAGACTACTTTATTTTGCTCCTTCTCTCCCTGCAGTAGATAAATAATTAATTGTATAATGATGATGTTGATAATAAAAACAATGATAAGTATAATGGTAATTATGATGAGATACAGTACATGAGGGTATCCCCTGCTCCCTCTAACTCTTGCCCCAACTGCAACATAACTCAAGAAGCAATTATAGGATTTAGCCACACATAGAACTGTCCCCCTGTCTCCCCCCTTTCTATTCCAATAACCAAGGATAATAAATAAAGGGGTTGGTCATTTTAATTATAACTATAGGAAGACATACGTCCTATGTTCAAAGTAACTATAAATAAAAGAACTTTAATAACAAGTTACGTGGAAGGAGATCTCTTTTTTTTAAGGTAGATAGTAATAATTTTTTTTTTTTTTTTTTTTTTTACAAATGTCACTGCCGGTAAAAGTATCTTTGAGACCGGCCACGCGCAGAATTTTATTAAAAATTGGTGCTAAAAATAATTTGCCATGGGATGGAGGAATAAGAATTTTTCCTGTTGATCAACAATGATTGGGCGGATCTTTTATAAGCTCGATATTAAATCACTGATGTTGAGAGATATGCTGGATGTTTTCAGCTGCAAAAATCTGAAAAACTGGCAAACTTATAATCAGATTTCAGATTACTTAGGAAGGGGTAAGGTTGCTAGTTTTTTATTATCTAAATCCAGCTCCATTTTTTTTTAATTTTAAATAGGGTTCTCCTTTGGGAAATACCATATATCTTTCAAAATTTCATCCTCTCGGCTAGTCTGTGAATGGATATAAAAAAGTAGTATATATATATATATATATATATATATATATATATATATATATATATATATATATATATATATATATATATATATATATATATATATATATATATATATATATATATATATATATATACTACTTTTTTATATCCATTCACAGACTAGCCGAGAGGATGAAATTTTGAAAGATATATGGTATTTCCCAAAGGAGAACCCTATTTAAAATTAAAAAAAAATGGAGCTGGATTTAGATAATAAAAAACTAGCAACCTTACCCCTTCCTAAGTAATCTGAAATCTGATTATAAGTTTGCCAGTTTCTGAAGGACAAACATCCACCCAGGGCTCCCAGTACCAACATTGACCTCCCTGACATTGCAGCAGGCGAAGAACATCTAACCTTACAGGATGCTGATGTGTATAAAGCTGCTATGTCATTTCCACAGGGTTCAGCAGGAGGTTTCACCGGTTTAAGGCCTCAACACTTAAAACAAATACTCAATCCAGCACTTGGTGAGGTTTCAGAGAGGCTGCTGTCTGAACTCACCAAATTTTCCAACCTGTGCCTGGCTGGCGGTGTCCCAGAGGCCATCAGACCCTTTTTCTTTGGTGCCTCATTGTGTGCCCTCCGGAAAAAGGATGGCGGAATCAGGCCCATTGCAGTGGGTAACACCCTTCGGCGCCTAGTCGCCAAGGCTGCAGTAAGAAGGGTGAGTCAAGAGGCTGCTGCAATGCTGAAACCAACTCAGCTCGGTTTCGGCGTTCAACAGGGCTGCGAAGCAGCTGCCCACGCAGCACGAGTATATATCAAAAACATGTCCTATGAAAAAGCCTTGGTCAAATTGGACTTTGCCAATGCTTTCAACTCAGTCAGAAGGGATGCTGCTCTCCAAGCAGTTTATAGAAACTTCCCTTCCCTTTATCCCTTCATAGAATCGTGTTATAGTGTGACTTCCAAACTATTGTTTGGGGACCATGAAATTGACTCGTGTGAGGGCGTGCAACAGGGGGACCCTCTCGCCCCCTTTCTATTTTGTTTGGTCATCAAGGAAGTCACGGAGGCACTCTCCAGCGAGCTCAATATCTGGTTCCTGGACGACGGTACCCTGGCTGGCACAACAGAATCTCTCCTGGAGGACATCAGTAAAATTAAAGACATGGGAGAAAGCCTGGGCCTTTCTTTAAACCCCACCAAATGTGAAATAGTTTCTACCAATCAACAGTTGATCCAGAATATTAGTACCGTTTTACCAGGAGCACGAGCCATTGATCCAGCCAATAGCACTCTCCTCGGTGCTCCTCTTGGGTCCAATGCCATCGATCTGGTCCTAGGAAAAAAAGTCTCAGACCTCCGGACGATGGAAAGCAGGATGAAAGACATTGACACACACGATGCCTTCTACCTACTCACCAGGTGCCTGTCAACCCCAAAACTTACCTATTTTCTGAGATGCTCCCCAGCCTTCAGCAGTCCAAAACTCAAGGAATATGACTCTCTCCTGAAGGCCATGCTAGAGAGTGTATTGAATCTTTCCCTTGACGATGGACAGTGGTTGCAAGCCTCACTTCCGGTCAGGCTTGGAGGGCTAGGAGTACGCAGATCCTCCCAGATTGCTCTACCAGCTTTCCTATCCTCTTCCATTGCATCAAACGAGTTGATAAGACAAATTCTTCCTGACACCCTCAGTGACTCAGCAGGAATAGAAGACCCTAGCTATGTCAGTGCCATCACCGAATGGGAGACTCTTGCTGCTCCAGCACCAAACCCTAGTGCAGCACTGGCTCACAAACAGTCAAGCTGGGATAGCCCAATTGCTGAAAAGGTGCTTGCCAACATGCTCAGGGCTGCAACATCAGATAGGGAGATTGCCCGTCTCCAGGCTGTGAGTGCACCTCACTCCGGGGACTTCCTCCAAACAGTTCCCATATCGGCAATGGGAACGCGACTCGACCCTAAGACCCTCCGTATTGCAGTGGCTCTGCGCCTTGCTGCCCCAATTCACACAGAATATATGTGTATTTGCGGCGAAGTGCAAGCAGACCAATACGGTCTACATGGTCTTAACTGTTCCAAAACCAAGGGCTGGCATGCAAGATACAATGAGGTCAACGACATCATTAAGAGAACCCTTGCTACAGCTGGATGCCCTGCCGAGAGGGAGCCACGATCACTTGCAGCAAACAATACCCACAACCCAGCAAACCGCCCCGACGGGATCACCATCTATCCTTGGAAGAATGGCAAGCTCTTAGCATGGGACTATACCTGTGTGTCCACACTGGCTGACACCTATATCCATCACAGTGTGGGGCGACAGGGGGGAGCTGCTGACCACAGGGAGGAGTACAAGATCAGCAAGTACAGGGACATTAGCCAACAGTATCAATTTGTCCCAGTGGGATCAGAGACCTTGGGATCATGGGGAAAAAATGCCACACGTTTCCTTAAAGAATTGGGTTCCAGACTCATCGACACCACCAGGGACCCAAGGGCAGCCACTTTCATGTTCCAGCGCCTCAGCGTCGCCATCCAGAGGGGAAATGCTTGCTGCATACTTGGCTCACGTCCAGCCTCGGAGGAGCTGGAGGAAATTCATCATCTTTGATACATTGTGCCATTGTATTCATGTTCATGTTTTTTTCTGTAAATGTATTTTGTTTATTAATAAATGTTCACATAGAATATGTATATATATATATATATATATATATATATATATATATATATATATATATATATATATATATATATATATATGTATATATATGTATCTATATATATGTATATATATATATATATATATATATATATATATATATATATATATATATATATATCTGTATATCTATATATATATATATATATATACTACTTTTTTATATCCATTCACAGACTAGCCGAGAGGATGAAATTTTGAAAGATATATGGTATTTCCCAAAGGAGAACCCTATTTAAAATTAAAAAAAAATGGAGCTGGATTTAGATAATAAAAAACTAGCAACCTTACCCCTTCCTAAGTAATCTGAAATCTGATTATAAGTTTGCCAGTTTCTGAAGGACAAACATCCACCCAGGGCTCCCAGTACCAACATTGACCTCCCTGACATTGCAGCAGGCGAAGAACATCTAACCTTACAGGATGCTGATGTGTATAAAGCTGCTATGTCATTTCCACAGGGTTCAGCAGGAGGTTTCACCGGTTTAAGGCCTCAACACTTAAAACAAATACTCAATCCAGCACTTGGTGAGGTTTCAGAGAGGCTGCTGTCTGAACTCACCAAATTTTCCAACCTGTGCCTGGCTGGCGGTGTCCCAGAGGCCATCAGACCCTTTTTCTTTGGTGCCTCATTGTGTGCCCTCCGGAAAAAGGATGGCGGAATCAGGCCCATTGCAGTGGGTAACACCCTTCGGCGCCTAGTCGCCAAGGCTGCAGTAAGAAGGGTGAGTCAAGAGGCTGCTGCAATGCTGAAACCAACTCAGCTCGGTTTCGGCGTTCAACAGGGCTGCGAAGCAGCTGCCCACGCAGCACGAGTATATATCAAAAACATGTCCTATGAAAAAGCCTTGGTCAAATTGGACTTTGCCAATGCTTTCAACTCAGTCAGAAGGGATGCTGCTCTCCAAGCAGTTTATAGAAACTTCCCTTCCCTTTATCCCTTCATAGAATCGTGTTATAGTGTGACTTCCAAACTATTGTTTGGGGACCATGAAATTGACTCGTGTGAGGGCGTGCAACAGGGGGACCCTCTCGCCCCCTTTCTATTTTGTTTGGTCATCAAGGAAGTCACGGAGGCACTCTCCAGCGAGCTCAATATCTGGTTCCTGGACGACGGTACCCTGGCTGGCACAACAGAATCTCTCCTGGAGGACATCAGTAAAATTAAAGACATGGGAGAAAGCCTGGGCCTTTCTTTAAACCCCACCAAATGTGAAATAGTTTCTACCAATCAACAGTTGATCCAGAATATTAGTACCGTTTTACCAGGAGCACGAGCCATTGATCCAGCCAATAGCACTCTCCTCGGTGCTCCTCTTGGGTCCAATGCCATCGATCTGGTCCTAGGAAAAAAAGTCTCAGACCTCCGGACGATGGAAAG
>NC_091307.1:17715747-17718247 GCF_038502225.1 Cherax quadricarinatus
CTGGAGGAGATTCATAACCTTTGATATATTGTACCAATGTATTTATGTTTGTGTTTTCTATCACTGTATTCTGTCTATAAATAAAGTTAGCATGTAGCATAAAAATATATGGGGTGGTAGGAGAAGAAAATATTCAAACAACTTCGGGGAGAACCTTGAGTTTTCCCTGAGGTACGTTTATTGTCTTCTCTGAGGATGAGGGTTCCCAGCAAAGTTCTAGAGGTGGTACCTCCATATAATATATATATATATATATATATATATATATATATATATATATATAAATATATATATATATATATATATATATATATATATATATATATGTATATATATTTATATATATATATATATATATATAAATATATATGTATATATATATATGTATATATATATATATATATAAATATATATGTATATATATATGTATATATATATATATAAATATATATGTATATATATATGTATATATATATATAAATATATATGTATATATATATGTATATACATATATATAAATATATATGTATATATATATATATATATATATATATATATATATATATATGTATATATATATATATATATATATATATATATATATATATATGTATATATATATATATATATATATATATATATATATATATATATATATATATATATATATATATATATATAAAGAGAGAGAGAGAGAGAGAGAGAGAGAGAGAGAGAGAGAGAGAGAGAGAGAGAGAGAGAGAGTCCACTTCTAGTGCAATATATGGAGTCCCTTAGCTGCTAAACCGCCTGGCAACGCGCTAACTGAACAGTCCCAGGAAAGGTTCAAAACTGCACCAATATAACTCACGGAGCAAGAACGGGTTGCAATATTTGGCCTCTAAAGGTACACCGTTTCCTCACCACCCTCGTTCCCTATCCAGCGCTCTGTCAGCCCCTCCCCCACAACATTCAGACTCCTAGCAGGTCCCCTAGCAAACCCTCTCCCTCCCCACTTGACCTTACATCAAGGCAGACGAGGCTGGCTGGCAGGTTCATACATCACGTTGGTGACGGGGACCTCGGCTCGTCCATCAACGTCGCTTCATCATTGCTCGACTCCCTTAACTCTCGATACCTGTCGAAGGCCAGGTACCTCGTCCATCTCTCTATCTCACTTCCCTCCTCCCCCGCTCTCTCTCTCTCTCTCTCTTCTACCCCTGCTCTCTTATCTTCCCCGCACCCTATCTCTAACGCTCGCAAACTCCCCCTTTCAGATCCTCCACCTCTCTCCTTTGCTCAGTTGCTGTTTGGTGTTCTCTTTCTCCCCCTTCTATTTATCCTTCTCTCTCTCTCGCTCACTCTCTCCATCCCCTAATTCTTACTCTTTTACTTTGCATTTGTCATGCCTTGCTATTCCTGTGTTGGACTTTCCCCACACTCTTTCCGATCCTCTCCCTTTCCTCCCTTTTATTTCTGTTCCTCTCCTGTAATACTGAACTCCAGTTCCTGAACTCGCCCTTTATCATTCACTTGTATGATGCCGAAGGTTACTAGTCACTTTTGATTGTCAGGTTATTAAGATTAAAGATGAACTATCATATTAACCTCGTACAGTATGTCTATCGTACGGTAGAACTCAAAGAATCTCTGGGTTCTAAATTTATCAAAATAAACTCTATATTTTTTTTGTTCACATGAAAAGTTAGCTAAAATCTACACAAATAGAAACTCTTAGCCTAAATTAATTCTTTTTAAACACCCAAAACATAATTTTTTTTAAGGAAATACTGAAAATTCTAAATATGGCTTTCAGTGAATAAGCGACTGTGTCACCTCTGTCTATCGTTCTCTCATTTTCCATCACCTACTCCTCCAGTTCCCTCAACTCCGTCACTACCAATACTCTGAAGAATCATTCTGTAACAACACTTGCCTGTCTTCCATACACTGTTGCCTTAAAATTTCCTTCTACCCGCTTGACCAGAACACTTGGGAAAGAAAACTTACCTACCGTTTTCCCTTCGTATTTGAATTGAATTGGTAGACACAAATCGTTTAAATTATTTTAATACGTTCTTGGAAAGTTTAACAGATTCAAAGATCTATGAAGAGCGCTTTTATGTTTTTTTTTTTTTTAGGGCTTCTAATTTCTAAAAGATTTCCAAATTATTAACAGATTAACACCACTTTTGTGATGGCCGAGTCGCTCTTCTCTGAAGGAGACTCATGTGTCTCTTTTTACCACTCAACTTTAGGAGGAGCTTACTCGACTGCTGGCGACAAGAAAATAGGCGTTAAGCAGCTTGTGACTGGAGAGAGTGAGTAGTCTCTCTCTGGTTAACTGCACGAGAGTTAAATATTGACGACAGTTGACAACACGTTGATGGAACTACTGGCAGTGTCGTATGTGGGTATGTGTGTGTGTGTGTTGCAGTGTCATGTGTGTATGTGTGTGTATTTGTAATGGCTGTGTTTGCTTGAGTGTTTGTTTTTACTTACGACAATTTGTGCCTACGAC
>NC_091307.1:17723247-17760747 GCF_038502225.1 Cherax quadricarinatus
AATTTCATAACGAACATGTGCGTACCCTTAAAAAACTTCATATAAAACAAGTGTGCATACTAGACCAATTCTACATATTAGCTGTTGTGTGCACAATTGAAGAACTTCATATGGAACCCGTGTGGCTCTATTAACAACTCCGCTTATAACATATGCGTTCTATTCAGCAACTTCACATAGAACCTCACTTCACCTGGGAAACTTCAAATGCAATCTATGTTTCGTCTCGAAGAATAGAAATGACGTTTGATTCCTAGACGGAAGCAGCTACATTATTATTATGTAAATGCAGTCGTAACAATAATGAAAGTTGAAATACTGGGAAATGGGCATTAGAGAAATTACTGGCAAGCCTGTAGAGCATCCAGATGGAGAAAGAGAAGTTTATTTTGACGATTTTCTGCCCATTTGCAAGATTCCTCGAATCAGGACTTGACAAAAGCCTTGACTAAGGAGGCAAACATAGCAAGAGCCTATTTTTTTCAGTGTTCTGTTTCTAAGTACTGGTTAGAGGGAGACTGCATCCCTTAGCTAGAACAGTCGTTGAAACAAAAGCTAAATAAGACTAACCATGAGGATAATAATCCTTAAATGAGAGCTAAAACAAAAGCTAAAACAAGAACAATAGCTATAAAACAGAAAAAAAAACGGATTTAATGAAACTTTAAAAAAGAGCTAAAGAAAACATGAAACAAAAAATAAACAGATGCTAAAAAAAGGAGCCAAAAGCGAGTTAAAACAAGATTTAAAACAAAAGCTAAATAATTCCAAATATAAGCAAAGCGGAAAGGAAAGACGTACGCTAGTAAGAAATAATTATTACATTAGTGTGAGAGTGCGTTGAGAAATTGGGAAGTGTGGTAAAGTAGATGGTAATAACTGCAGTAGTTTATGACGCAAGAGTAAATAAGAAGGAAGGCAGACCCAAACTTCAGGAATCTTGTATATAAATAAATGGAACGTAACGGAACCTAATGAATAAAATGAACGCGCTGAAACCTCGTTGTTTCAGAGTGAAAGTGGTATGGTGATACAGACAAATCGAAGGAAAAAGACACGCAAGCACTTCTCAAGAACGTTTCTCTACAAGTGACCTCTTCAGATTAGAACTGAAGAAGACCATATCTGGCGAAACGTTTCCTTAATAAATGTCCTAATTAGTCCATATGTATATTTTACCTTAACCCTCACTTCTTCAGCACATATATTACTGTAATAACTTAAACCTGGTTTTATTTGAAAAATCGGGATTTGCCTTATTAATGCAACATACAGAAGTATACAGTATTATGTTGCGACAAAAAAAAAAGAGAGAGAGAGAGAGAGGAGCAGTGGCGGTCTATTTCACAGAAATAATACGAAACCTAAAGGATCAAATTCATAAATAGTTTGGTTAGTGTACCAAAGTCTCTAAAATACTAGTTTTTGATGCACTATAAAGACCCTTTACATCCCTTTGATGCACTATAAAGACCCTTTATATCCTTTGATGCACTATAAAGACTCTTTACATCCCTTTGATGCACTATAAAGACCCTTTACATCCCTTTGATGCACTATAAAGACCCTTTACATCCCTTTGATGCACTATAAAGACTCTTTACATCCCTTTGATGCACTATAAAGGCCCTTTACATCCCTTTGATGCACTATAAAGACCCTTTACATCCCTTTGATGCACTATAAAGACCCTTTACATCCCTTTGATGCACTATAAAGACCATTTACATCCCTTTGATGCGCTATAAAGACCCTTTACATCCCTTTGATGCACTATAAAGACCCTTTACATCCCTTTGATGCACTATAAAGACTCTTTACATCCCTTTGATGCACTATAAAGGCCCTTTACATCCCTTTGATGCACTATAAAGACCCTTTACATCCCTTTGATGCACTATAAAGACCCTTTACATCCCTTTGATGCACTATAAAGACCATTTACATCCCTTTGATGCGCTATAAAGACCCTTTACATCCCTTTGATGCACTATAAAGACCCTTTACATCCCTTTGATGCACTATAAAAACCCTTTACATCCCTTTGATGCACTATAAAGACCCTTTACATCCCTTTGATGCACTATAAAGACCCTTTACATCCCTTTGATGCACTATAAAGACCATTTACATCCCTTTGATGCACTATAAAGACCATTTACATCCCTTTGATGCGCTATAAAGACCCTTTACATCCCTTTGATGCACTATAAAGACCCTTTACATCCCTTTGATGCACTATAAAGACCCTTTACATCCCTTTGATGCACTATAAAGACCCTTTACATCCCTTTGATGCACTATAAAGACCCTTTACATCCCTTTGATGCACTATAAAGACCCTTTACATCCCTTTGATGCACTATAAAGACCCTTTACATCCCTTTGATGCACTATAAAGACCCTTTACATCCCTTCATCTAGGTAAACATTGTCTCCGATAGAGTTACAGAAACGTGAAATAAGTTACAACGAAGCATCAATAGGTTAGGTCAGGTTCGTCATGGAAAAAGGACAAGAGTTTCCTCGGTCACCTGACCGAGGCCTTCCGCTGGCTTACCGGTCCACCCCCTTTAATTATGGTCATAGTTATAACCAGTAACTTTTTAAAATATCATTGTTTCAAGCATAGATTGGACAAACATTTGGGATAATCCTTGGGAAACAATAGAAGCTGCCTAGTATGGACAAATAAACTGTGTATATATTCATACACTGTTACGATTTATTTACATTTTGTAAGTTGATGATGTCGGATAATAATTTACTGAATTTCCTTCATATAATTTTAAAATAAACCGTACTTTCTTCAGTGAGATAATGGGAGGTGTGTCACACAAGTCAGGTGTGGTCTTGTGTGCGCTAGTTAATCCTGAAGGATGACCGTTTTAATTCAGTTACTGAAACTTTTAGATATAAATCCAATTACCCTGATTACGTTACGTTGTTTAATGATGCATTAACTCGCCTTCCATTCCTGTTAATTATGGCTCAGAGATCTTCAGAATCAGGTTTGTGAATTTTTCTGTATATTTCAGCAGATATTTCTTGCTTTTGTTTACATTAGGAGAATACATCTGGGTAACATTACACAAATAACCCGCACATGAAAGAGAGAAGCTTACGACGACGTTTCGGTCCGACTTGGACTATTGACAAAGTCACACTGTGACTTTGTCAATGGTCCAAGTCGGACCGAAACGTCGTCGTAAGCTTCTCTCTTTCATGTGCGGGTTATTTGTGTATTGTTCCAGTCACGGTATTGTGCCTTTTTGTTATTTATTTCTGGGTAACATATCTGTCCCAGGATCTGTTAGATCAAGTTTTTCAAAGGATATCCAAAAGACCATGAGATGAATGTCCTACCCTGGTATAGCGCTGGACATTATGTAGACATATATTATTAATTATTAATTCCTACAATTTGAACACTGAATAACCTTTCCAAAGATGTCATTTATAAATCTTATTTAGTCATTTTGTAGACATCGTACGTCTTTATCTGAATTTATTGTCTTGTGGTTTCAAGATTCAGTTATATATCGATATCACTATCGAAAATAAAACATTTACAACAATATTTATGTAATTTACTGGACAGTCAGAGACGTGGTAGATGTTTAACCTGGGAAAATAAAATGTATAAAGCCACGCAAGGAAGAATAGTCATGGTTTAAACAATATAATGTATAAGTAATTAAACAGAGTACATAGAATAGGTAGGAGTTGAAATGGGATTTTGTTCCGAGGAACTGCAGCTGGGACGTAGGAGATGAGCGTGATCTTGATGCAAAGAATTGAAGTAGGGTCTTTGATGGGATGGGGAGAGGGAGAGGGATGGTGAAAACAACAGTGCATCAGTGATCTTAAGAAAAAAATTAACGTTGCTTGCCGTTACATGAAGACATAACAAATATCTCAAATCTAGTTATCAATAATAAGACCACCTTAGGATTTTTGCGACGCAGCTCTGATAATACTCCATCACAAGACCTCGCATCAATTTATCTTCAGTATGGATTAAGAGCGCTGGTATTGCATTCTTTCTCATAGCAAAGAATGAGTAATGATATGAATGAAGTTTACAAATGAATGAAAGGCATAAGAAAATGATGCATATAAATAAGATCTGGACAATGGCAGACAACACAGAGCTTCTAACAGTGGGTTTAAATTATACAAATTGTGACTTAAAATGGATATAGGTAGTCATTGGTTTGTCAATAGATATAAATGAGGTGAACAAATGATCCTGTACCTTCGGTGAAGCAAATTCTTTGGAAAGTTTAGAAAATACGTTGAACTGATGTACGAGTAATGTTTTAATAATAATAATAACAATAATAATAATAATAATAATAATAATAATAATAATAATAATAATAATAATAACAATAATAATAGCAATAATAATAATAATAATAATAATAATAATAATAATAATAGCAACAATAATAATTATAATAATAATAATAATAATAATAATAATAATAATAATAATAATAATAATAATAATAATAATAATAACAATAATAACAATAATAATAATAATAATAATAATAATAATAATAATAATAATAATAATAATAATAATAATAATAATAATAATATCGTTTTCACCTTTGTAATTATTTGTATTTTAAACTTCGTAAAAATAGGACCTACTTTGCAAGCACCATTAGGCCTAATAAAATGGTCCATTTTTTATGTTCTCAAGCAACACTTCCAGAGAAATGCACAGAACAGATACAAAGGTAAAAAAATATAAAGTCATTCCCATGAAAGCAAACATTAAGGTGTTACAGAGCGTCACAGTCTAGTATGTAGTCAAAACCTTTTGTAATGGAATGGTAATGGCGAAGTAATGCTATTGTCTTCATGGTAATGAGAGGCGACTTTCCACTACATACAGCCGGGTAATGCGCTACATTTTACTGCTGGTCTTTCAAAGTTTTATTTTACTCGGTTCCGTATTGAGTGATTCTTAGTGCATTCTTATTTTTTTATTTGTATTTGTGTGTATACAGATGGGTAATCTAACAGACACACACAAGAAAGCAAAATGGTACAAGCCCATGAGCCTAGCCTCATGAGGCTAGAAGACAGTGAATCTTCCTTGCGGTAAGTTTAGTGTCAGGGCCAGGGGCTGAGGCTCGACACGTACATATTTGGCAATTTCCTGCAGTCCTCTCTTTGTATCATCATTGGCTTGGGATGATACGTAACCATCGAAATGAATGAGTCTGTATCCTCGGAAACTCGGTCATGTACATCAAGAAGTGTATTGATTTTGGATCTTTCCCTTGGCTCTCCAGCTGCAACAGTGACCCCTTTAAAATTATTTTCTCTGCCAAATTACACGAAGGCAGCTTCAGGAGGCGTAGGGTATTTTATTCATCAGGGGAAAAAAATTGCTCTTGAAGCGGGTTTTAGTCATGTAATGAACTGCAAAGCGAAGAAGGATTTGATTATGGGGAAAAGTTAACTTATGTTGCATAATCGTTTTCTCAATACTGGTTTATTTATTTATATTTAAATTTATATAAATTTAAGCCCCTTGTTATGCTGATCATTTCGGGCAAATTAGGTCAGTTTTTGTCCCAGGATGCGGCCCACACCAGTCAACTAACACCCAGGTACCCATTTTACTGATGGGTGAACATAGACAACCAGTGTAAGGAAGCACGTCCCATGTTTCCACCCCTTCGCCGGGAATCGAACCCGGATCCCTCGCCATGTGAAGCGAGAGGTTTTGCGTGGGAAGGAAACAAGTAAAACAACATGTCAAGGAACCGGACTTGGGAATAAATAGTACACTAACCATCCCAATTAACCTGCGTTACAAGAATATTCAATGACTATCCCCTTAGGACTATCTTCTCTCGAGCCTCCAACATCCCACTAGCCCCTTATATCCCTTCCTTTATTCAATCTTATTCCAACATTTTCCAAGTCTTTCTCTCCAACTCGTTTATATTATTATTATTTTCCTTTTCCTCTATCCTTTCCTTCATCCATATGTCGAAAAAGGGCTTCCCTCTTTGCTATCTCTCCTTTTGCCCTCTCGCACTTCCCTTTCTTTTCCCCACCATCACCCATTTCAAGCGCAATTACTCACACCCATTTCCCCTTCCTTCGTACTTCTCATCCCCTTAACTGGTCAGGTTATCTTAAGTGTGAAACACTGACTTTACCTTCATAATACACACTTTTCATTGTACTGAAAACGATGCTTTTGTACATTTCATTTTTAGACGAATAGGAAATTAACCAAACAAATGGAGAACACAAAAGGAATAATGATCACTTTGTAAACCCTAAAAAATCAAAGTAATTATAGATTAATGTAAAAAATAAGTCAGAAAAAAATAACAAAATAACTTGACTTTGATACTCCCAGTGGCATGACGAGGTATTTAAAAATTTGAAATACAACCGGAGACCAACAAATAAAAACTCACTCTCAGACTTTATTAGTTTATTCACCCCCACAGAGTCACAGAACAGAGGAAAATATATCGAATCATATAATGTAATTTGCAGTTGGTAGACAAAAACCATTTAAAGAGGTCAAGCCAAAATATTTATGTGAATGAAAAATCGGACGCTATTAAACGGCAGATTTTAAGATCTTTTCTTTCTAACTCGTAAAATGACAAGCAAATCTTGTTGTTTCTCTTTTTTGTTCAGGATACACTTGTCCCTCTCTCCTACGTGTCTTATTAGTTCTTAATCCCGTAATATTTTGTTTCTAGTTCCCCAGAAGAGAGAACCCCGTGGGTGTACTAGTTGTAGTTGGCAACTAAAATGCCGTGAACAAGGGGATGAATTTATATAATAAAATATAAATAAGGTAACTCTGAAGATGAGTTATCTGAATGGCTGTAGCACAGATGTAGAGATAAGATTAGTTGTGGATATGAATGAAGGAAACTCTTACATCCAAGAATGGCTACCTTTCGACTACATGTTGATGGTTCCGAGGGTCAGTGTTTCCTATGCCCGGTTTCTGTCAGAGGAAGCACTGATCAGGGTTAATCAGGGTATCGGTGTGAGTAGAGGATATCGGTGGTAGTAACACGCAGACCAACGTAAGCCCGTCTGATCCAGGATTTAAGTTAGCTGAATATAAGAGAATTCAATCCAATGTAGTAGCGATAATGTTAAGTGAATAACTGTGGAAAGAAAAATAAAGCGTATAAACTGTTCGACTTCTAATAAAAGGGTAAAATATCAGTTTGCGTAAAACAAACGTTATGCAGAGTTATATCAGAGAATTCTTCAAAAAAAAACTTATTTTCCTGCAATAATAATATTGGTCTGTCACATCCGACTGGCTGGTAATAAATCTTTAGAAATACTTCTGTGCGTTATGTGGTTCAAGGGATGAGATGAGTGCCAGCTGTGAGTTAGTGAGGATTCGCACCTGCGTCACACTTGCTTATTAATTCCTTATTGTTATTATAGTGCGAGATCTCAATTTACTAAGATCATAGTGTGACTAAATAGTTTAGAAAAGCGACAGGTTGATAAATGAGGCACTTGTGCTAATATTACACAAGTATCTGATTTCTCCTAACGTTACCTAGATAACAGTGCCAAGTAACGTTGCCCAAGTAACGCTAACTAAATAACAGTGCCAAGTAACGTTACCTAAATAACAGTGCCAAGTAACGTTACTCAAGTAACGATACGTAAATAACAGTGTCAAGTAACGATACGTAAATAACAGTGTCAAGTAACGTTACTCAAGTAACGCTACCTAAATAACGTTACCGAAAAAAGTATCGTTACCTGAGTAAGCTACTTAATTAAGTATTATCACCCAAGTAACGTTAACCAAGTAATATTTTATTGACAGTAATGGCCTTGTGTAATTGATTTCGCCCTTAGAGAACTTTATTGACGAGATTTTTTAATTATCTGCCATCATTAATTAGTATATTGCTTTCATGGAAAACTGAAAAATTCCCAACATTGCAATTAGAACAATGAAATTAACTTTTACTCAGATTCACCCCCCCCCCCGAAAAAAAATATGACCATTAAATTAAATACTTTTCATCACTCCCAGATAAATATAAAAAAAATTATAAAACCAAAATGTCACCCTGACATGGAAACTACTTTTGTAATTACCCATTTCATAATTGCCTGAATTATTTATTGCTATAGCGTGAAAAAAAAAACATATATATAAAAAATTGATGAAACGTACTGATCAGGCAATTATATAATGGTAGTAATTGACAAGCCTGGGAGAGTATCATTAATATCCGGTGAAAGAGCTTCGTATCTCTCTTTTAGCGAGTTTAAATTTCCGTGTAAATTGCTCTCTGTTTCTGACGCCGGTGGAGGGCTCATGACGCAAGTAATTGGATATTACTGGGTGTTCCATAAGTCTGGAACCATAGGGGTATCAATTCTTGTAACATCAACGCTTCTAATGCCATTCACGGTGTGAATGTTGGCTAGATATCTCGGCTGTTATCGTTTATCAAGAGTAATGGCGGACACGTTCAACACGTTCTTTGTTTAATATTCTTTATTATTCCCGTTGTTTTTATTTTATTTTTCCCCTATGATTCTAGACTTGTCAGACGTCTTGTACTCGTCGCTTCCTTGGCTCTAACGTGATTGTTCATCATTTCCCACGTGCTACACGGAACAAAGAACATAGGTGCATGAAAGGACTAACACTTCCAGCGAGATAAGGAGGTTCCGAAAAAAAGAGGAAACACTTTCACCATCACTCGTTTAATCACTCTCCAGAAGCGTGCTGGTATCACAGTTCAGATAAGCCTCCGAAGTAAAGCATGCCCACCCTTCCTTCAGAATGCAGACACTGTACTATCCACCTCCCAGATTCAGGTCCTGCTAAACGGTTTTTCTGGTTCCCTTTATATATGATAATTTGCTCACGCTCCAACAGCACGTCAAGTCTTAAAAATAATTTGCTTCCACTTACTCCTATCCAACGCGTTCACATAACATGTTTCAAGCGCTTACAGGTCAAACAGCCTTCGGGAAATAGGCGGTAATCGGATTTAATTCAACTAGGAGAGGGTAGCTAACTTTTCTGGATCAAGATCCCTTCACCAGCAACAAGGAGCTTCCTTAAAAGGGATTTTCTGATGCATTTGTGGCCAAATTTTATGTAGTCATTCAGGATCACGTGGATGGTTGGTTAGTTTCTCATTTTAGTTTGAAGACTATCGATTACACGAGTGTGTTTAAGGCTCGCTGTTACCTGTTCTCCACAGGCCATGAATACTTTAATTAATATAAAAATGGAAGTAAAGTTATCTCTAAGTGTACATACATAGTATATATACTGTACTCTGAGACACACACATTTCGTGGTGCAAAACAACCACTGTGAAAAAATAGTGAACCTCCTAGCACTTTCGTGATTCCCACATTATCAAGGACCTGCGATATTTCTTCACGGTGGTTGTTTTACATATTGTGATACCACCTAATTACTTTGATCTTACTGCAACACTTTTAGGTGTCTATAACCTAGTGCTTGTCCACTTTGAATTTTGTTTTATGCCGACTTTCCAAAATTGTTATGTGAAGTTATTCTAAAAATTTAATGTGGAATATATTAGACAAATTGAATTACACTTCATTGTTTCTCCATCTACATGATTCCAAACCTCGCCGATAAATAAAATAGCTTTCGTTATGAACATATCTCTTAGTGTCAAGCCTCCTGAACGTTTCTATTTTTTTTTTTTTTGACATGCACTGGCGCAGCATATTAGAGGGTTGGTTTTTAATTATGCGATGAAGAGGATCCTGAATGGTTCCTTGTTGAAGACACTTGAGATTCACTCCTTGTGTACACTACTGATCTCATTCTTGATGTGATATCTATACCCCTGGGAACTGTCTTTTTTGTTTGACGCTTTAGTTGTTTCTCTCTCACTTAGTACAGTATTTTCGCCTGTTTTTGCCACGGATCCCAGCCTTATTAATCTGCCCTTATGGGATTTTAACTCCAACGGATTATATTGCAAAATTCATGAGGAATATTCAAGACTTCCTGCAGCTTTCTGCAGTCGTCCTCTCATATTTTCCTTGTTAGTTTTTTATCATATATAAATATAGACATTTAAGACTCATTTCCTCTCGTTGCTCTGCAAAATTCTCAGTAGAAAAATCATACACGGGAGCTATTTATTTCTCTTCGACCATGAACGATATCGAAAATGTTAATGGATTTTGGGGGGGCTGTTACCATCGTTAAAAGCGGGGATTGCTAATTACATAGGTGCCGTCGGGAGCTTTTATTTATTACAGTTGAATTAGATCATAATTCGTATATTTCACGATTTTAAAGTCAATACAACGAAATGCGCAGATCATATGTACAGTTAACTGAAATTTATGCACTCGGGCAGTTTACTAACTAACTACCAATTCATAATCAGGAGTAATGTATACTGCCTGGGTAATATATTCAGTCGCAAATAAATCACTTGTGCTCTAGTAAACCCCGGCACAGGTGGGTGCTTTATGTGACACGCAGTAACTCAGGCGGCTGTCATAGTCAATTCCACACACAGTGAACACACCGCACTACTGTTAGACCTTCACTCTGATGCTCTGGATCAATGCGAATATTAGTAAATAAAGCTTCGTACCGTATTTCAAGCCAAGTCTTGCAAATGTACACTGGTGTCTCCCTTGACACTGCAGCTCGATCTGACACCATTGTGACCGTGATAAATTACATGAAAGGGAACCCAGAAATTAACATTGCCGAGCTCCTAATAGAGAGCAAATTCCAACAAGCTAAAATTCTCACTAACCACAATTTTCTGTTGGGAAATTTTATTTAATAAAATTCTGTTATCGTAATATAACCAGTTTTTACCTTCCAGGGACATTTTATTCTGCTGTTGTTGCTTTGTCAAAGATTTATAAGAAAACATTCGTTCGTCGTCAGACATAGTGGATTATAGCTTGATCCTCCATTACAGAAATAATATGCTTCCCCCTCCGGTCAATATGTCACCGCCCTAACCGAACATACAGCCGGCTGGATTATGATATTTGCATTTCCATTCAGTGTTCTTTTTAACCGGCTCCGACCACTTTATCACCGTATAATCCGAAAATAACCGTTCTAGCATGTCTACTAGAATACAGCCTGCCTTCCCTTGTACTATATCTATCCGATCTGGGCCAACGTATCGCCATATTATCCGGATACATACGTAACCCGTAATGCTAATGGCGTATTATTGGGGATTTACAATACATATTACCGAGCCAAAGGCTTCCTGCATATCGCCACAGGGGCGAGAGTGTCGTTTGTGCTATATTTAAGACATCTTTTCCTTGACCAATTTTGGAATCTCGTCGATTCAGAATTTTAACTGTATGTTATGACTCAGTAGGTACTGTGCTGTTTTTTCTTTTTTCGATATGTTTTGGAAGGCTTGTCTTAGGAAGGTAAAATCGAAAATTTTGGCAGTATGTAATGGTGAGATAATGTTTATGAATGATTGTAATGCATACATACATACATATATATATATATATATATATATATATATATATATATATATATATATATATATATATATATATACATATATATATATGTCGTGCCGAATATATAAATCTGGTCAGTTAGCAAGAACTCATTTAAAATTAAATCCTTTCTAAAATTTTCTCTTATACCTTTAAAGATATATTTTTCCATTAATGTTAATGTAAAAAAATTTAATTTTGCTCCAAAAGAATCTTAGAAAACTTACCTAATCTTATTATAACAAGAACAATTTATTTTAGCCTAACCCAACTAAATATATTTTAGATTTGTTTACAATAATTTAATATTAAACAAACACAGTGAAATATAATTTTTTAGTTAGGTTCAGAATGATTTTGGCGAAATTATTGCATACACAAATTTTCGCTTGTCCTATATGGCAAGATGAGCGTTGCTATTTCTTTGTTTAGCGCAGACTATATGACTATAAACTCACCGTATGGGTAGTGCATATGATTAACCCGCATGGAACATTATGGGAATGACCTGTATATTTTCGGTCTCACTGAAGACCCTCCTCAGGCGATACTAAACTAGTTGGGTGAAAGCCCTTAATGGGAGATAAGATTAGGAGAACACGCTTCTCTTCCGTTAAGGGAGAGAGAGTGGGAGAATACATTTCTTTTCCATTAACAGGAGTGGGGGTACCACGCCACTCTCCTGCCCTGTTAACGGGAACAAGATAATAGTGGAATAACCTAATTAATGTTCCCTGAACAGGAGAGAACATGCCTCTCCCCCGTTAACAGGAGATAGAGAACACTAGGAGACAGGCACCAGAGTATAAAACATGTATATTAAGATTTCAGACTACGTCGTAAGTACTAAAATAAACGGTGTTACGTCCATGATTAATGTTATAAAACGTCCAAATACCTGGCCGTATCTTCAGTTTAATCTCCGTCATGCTGTAAGACGGTCAAATTACTGATTATCGAGGAATTATAATTTCCAGTATATATATACAATTTTCAGGTGCATATTGGCGTAATTATTATCTTCAAATTTAAATACGTCCGAAAGGAATTTTAATTTTCAACGAAATAATAAGCCCTGAAAGCAATCGAAATTTGCATGGCCTACGGAAAGGTCAGGTCTTATCTTAACCTTGGGTTATACTCCCTCGATCTGCTTGAAATACACTGCATAACTACGATGGGCTTTCTACTTGCACAACTAAATGTCACACATCTCTGTACAAGCATTGTGTCATGCCGAAATAAAATTATTATTATTATTATTATAATTATTATTATTATTATTATTATTATTATTATTATTATTATTATTATTACGAAAAGGTCATTTTACACCTGGTATCGGGTGAATACAGTACACATCAAAGATTAAATATTCAATATATCGGTTAAGTTTCCAGGTTTAATCAATGAAATCTTCAAAAAGAATCAAGGATGTTTATGATAATTTTTTTTCTCAATGAACAGAGGCAATGATCCGCTCATTACGAAAGCCTACAAAGGCGGCCAACCGCTGGGGGGTTGGTCTTCACACACCATTGTTCAATGAAGAATTTAGTTTTGAAAATCTCGCAGTCATGGACGGGTGGGTAACGTTACTGTTTCTAAGTCAGGGTGGTGGCTCGGTCCCCAGACCTGGCTCTCCAACCATAAATGTGTTACTTTTATAATATCGGGAAATCTTATTTCACGGACATGGCTCTGTGATGTGACTACATAGCTTGTGTGACGATGGTTCCTCTTAGAAATAGTAAGTTGGGTACATAGTCTTTACATTGCACACCCTTTGAAATGTGTAAGCTAAACACACACAAGCGTATGTCTACGCACAGTGCCTGCACTACACAAATAACCCGCATTTAGGAGATTCAGACGTGACTCGGACCATTAACTAGAGTGACTAGTTAAGGGTCCAACTGGGACTGATTCGTAAGTTTCAGTCTCCTAAGTTCTGCTTATTTGTGTAGTGTTCCAGTCACGGTATTGTCTTTTTATTCTACACAGCAGTGTCTGCTCTCTGAAGAACGGGTGAGCATATTGCCATTTGGTGGGTCATTGAGGCTGTGATGTTGTGTACTTTAAGAAAGGCAGCTAAGGGAGCGAATTTTATTAGAGATTAAGCAAATGGTTCTTGAGTTCAACCCGAATAAATGCAAGGCAATGCGAATTAGAGACTCAGAGTACAGCTCGACCAGAGAGAGAAGCTACACCCCAGGCTGCACCCCAGATCTTTTTCACTCAAAGAGTGAAAAGTGTCTGGGGTGAATTTAACACCAAACATATCACTCGAAATACACTTAAATGACATAACGTCAGCAGGGTAAGCAAGATGAGCAAACCTCAGAATAGCATTCAGGAACTTGAACAAAGAATTCTTCTGAACTTGTATGCAGCATATGTTAGGCCAATTATTGAGAAAGCAGTTCCAGCATAAAGCCTACATTAAGTTAAGATCGTGAAGAATACTGAAAATATCCAGAGGTTCGCAACCAGGCTAGTATCAACACAGAGAAATGTACCTTGAGGGCAGGTTGAAGGAATTGAGCCTGACCACACACACACACACACATACTCATATATAAGTGCGTACGCACACACATCCACGCACTCACAAAGACACAGACACACACACACACACACGAGGCCAGGTACTGCAACTCGACCACTGCAACAACAAATAAGTGAGTACACACACACACACACTATGAGTGTGTGTGTATGTTTCTGTGCTAAAGCCACACACCGCTTAACATAGAACTCAGCACCAAACACGATTAACAATGTATCCCAATAAATAACAAAAGATAAAAATATTGCCTGAAATAGAAGCGCTTGAAATGATCCAGTTTCATTCTTAGGTAAATAACAAAAAAGACGAAAACAAACTTCATACAAAAAAATCATTAACCAGTGTCTCTTCAGGTGCGAGGAAGAATTCTCACGCTCACTTAGGTAACCTATTCACTGAGTCTTTAAAAATGGAGTTTTTAAAATGGTAAAACGTTAAAAATATGCATTCGAAAACCTCCGGGCCGAAAAACCATGCTGGGACCGAAAAAAAGAAGATATGCATTAAAGATGCAACGACCCGCTCAAAGCCCCAGAGAACACGTTGAATCTGAAGCTCCCTTCCATCAGTGATCACCCGTACAGCCTTTGTTTACAATCTGTTTCTGATGTCACTCGGTTTACTGAAGGCATCTTGTATTCAGTATTATTACGTCGAGTGGTTGATTATCTGATTCGCTGCTTTTGTCGTTAGGTCGATCATAACTTGATTCCTAATGTTTTTGGGCCGGTAGTGCCTTGGCTCGTATTGATATTTCGGTTTTATAGTTGTATATTGCAGCTGCTTGCTGTTTTTCTTCCATCAGCCAGGCTTTCTTGATGCTGGTCAAGGGTCCTTCATGCTGGTGAAGGATCCTTGAAGCTGGAGAAAAGCTCTTGATTCAGAGAACTGCACCTACCATCCCATTATTTTGGGTTAGGTAACATTCGTCAAGAAACAGGGCAAGTGTTACCTGACGCGGGTTTAAGTTATATGATGACCCACCACTGGAGCATTCAGTCATCTAACCGAGACCTTCCACTGGCTTACCAGTGGCTTTCCACTGGCTTACCAGTGGTTTTTCACTGGCTTACCAGTAGCTTTCAACTGGCTTATTAATATATACTAACCCCTTTTTTGAATCAAACCTAATTACGTCTGAGTCTCCGGGCAATGTAAGACCCACTACGATGTTAGCGCTTCCCTAAGATTATATTAATAACTGATGTTTATGAAATTATCTTTCGTGTTAGATGTGCCTTTTGATGCCCCGGAGTTTATTCCGAACCTCGCATCATCAGTTGGGAAGAGAAAATTGATGTTAAAGTTAAACGAAGCAGACCACTCAACTGACAGTTGCCACAGTTGTGGTATGTATGGTATGAGGTACTAAACCAATCCAATATTGCGTGAAATGATCTAATTTTATTTCTGTTAAGAATGAATAAGTTCTTTTTCTCTAATTTTAGGACCTTCAAAACCATCAACATTTCAATCAATCTACTTAAAAAAGAAAATCAGAAACAAATCCGAGTTATATAAATTAACAACTCAGACAGAATTAGCTCTGCCTTGTAATTCGGAAAGACACTGGCAGCCAGGATCTCTCCGACTCCTGCCGCCTCTAACTTCAGTCAGAAAATGCGAGTGGCTGCCGCGCGAAATTATCGGATTCCGACCTTTAATGAACGGGCGGAGGAATTCTTGTGAACACTGATTGTTAGTGCAGGAATTGGAAAACAAGGGAACTGCTACCGTAACTTTGATTTTGTTTTGTGCAGAACTTGGGAAGGGTATACGAGTGAAGAAATGGAGGATAGGGGAAGGAGAGTAGGTGAGGCAATGTAGTTGGTCAATTTTGGTAACTAAATAAATATTATGAAACATATAAAGAACAAAAAAGTAAATACTGTGACTGGAACAATACACAAATAACCCGCACATGGGAGAGAGGAGCTTACGACGACGTTTCGGTCCGACTTGGACCATTTACAAAGAGAGATGGAACCAGTATATATAGGCAAGCTGGCGGGTTATTTGTATATAAAGCATAAACATATAATTTATACTTCAGGACCGTGGCGTCCAGTTATCAGTGTTTTGTTAGACGTGTGAATTTGTAAACTTTCCATTAGTTGGTTACTGCACTTACTTCCTTTACTTGTATCCCATTCCAGTGTTTTTCCACTCTGTAAAGATATTTTTTTGTGTTCCTTTGGAACCGATTTTTTTTTCAGATTATAATTGCGGCGTCTTGTTTACACCGCTCGTGGTGGTGAAAAGTCCACTATATATAATTTATCACCTCCTTGAATGAGCTTATTTGTGATTATCACGTCTCCAGTCTTTACTCTGATCAGCTAACAAAATTGGTATTATTTCCTCGCCATAACGTCTTATTCTTAACAGTGGGAGCCATTATTTTTTTTATCAACATGTGAATATGTTTGTGTATGTTGCTTAAGGGTTCTCCTCCTTAATAGTAATATCTGATGTAATATGAGATAGAAAAAAACTAGGCAAATCTATTTTCATATATTGCACAAAATAATATGCATAACAAATATGAATAATTGTAAATTGTCACTAAAAACTTATATTAATTTAGCTAATGGAGAGATAAATAATGAAATTTAATACAGACGAGTGACACGTATTGCAACTGGGAGGAAGCAAACACATGCCATGTGAAAAATATTGGCTCTGATTTCACTAGTTAACAACCAAAATGCATCCGAAACCAAAGTAGCAATTTCCAACTAATTTCAGGTCACTGATAATGAATATCATGGTTAAAATTATTTGTTAGCTCTACTTTTCGATAAACACCTACGTGTCACAACAGGTTCCAACAGGCTTGTGGCAGTGTGTTTCTTACCACACTCACAGTCTCACTGACCTTCATTATTGTTCCAGCAGTCATAGAAGGTAGTTGTGATGTCCAAGTTTATATTTTGAGGTGAAAGGTAGGTGATTTTCTCAGCTAACACTTTTTAAACATAATAAATACTCACTGAGAAAGCTATTGATATACATGTGAGGCATATTGTATTGATTTTATTTTCCTACTGATTGATATAAATACTTCCGCTTAGCTCTCATGCTCTGTATTATATTCATCAATTAATGAATTAATTATCTGTTAATATTCTAATTGTTTGTTGTTTTCTTCTTTCAGATGCTTCGTACTTGTGTGAATAGTGCAGACAACTTCTGCTACATATGTGGTGAGGGGACCTTTGCATCACAGAAACGCCGTATGGTTATGGTTAGAAAGGCATATCACCTATATTTTGGATGCAAGATTGGTGACCAAGATAAGAACTGGGCTCCACACATATGCTGCAACAAATGTTTTACTAACCTTCGCCAGTGGTTGAACAGGAAGAGGAAAGTAATGCCTTTTGCTGTGCCAATGACATGGCGGGATCCAACAGAGCATACCAGCAATTGTTATTTCTGCATGGTACCTCGAGTATAAAAGGGCTTGTCAAAGAAAAATGGGGTCCATTGAATATCCAAACATTCCATCACCTATTCGCTCAGTTCTACATGGAGAATTTCTACCTGTTCTTGATGCACCAACTTCGGTATCCTTCGAGTCAGATGTAGAAAGTGGTGAGGAGGAAGAAGAGAAGGATGACAGTGCTGGATTACAGAGTGACCGAAACTTTGATGAAGCACACTCCTCTTTGACACATCTCATAACAAAAGGGAAACTCCATGACCTTGTCAGGGATCTGCAACCACCCAAAAATAAGGAAGAGCCGCTAATCTCTCATGTTCAACAGTGGAATCTCCTAGCAGCTGATGTAAAGATTTCAAAATTCCCACTACATCAGGAGAGACTGGCCACCTCGTCAATCATTGGAACCTGGGATGAAAAATGTTCAACATCCACCTCTCATTGAACCAAACAAAATTTTGCTACCACCACTACATATAAAACTGTGGCTCATGAAAAACTTTGTAAAAGCTATGGACAAATCCGGTCAGGGATTCAAGTATTTAACATCAAAATTCCCCTCACTGAGAGAGGGAGTCTTCAATGGTCCTCAGATTCAAGAGCTTCTTAAAGATGGTGACTTTGAATCAGACCTTCAAAGGGAGGAGAAAGCTGCTTGGGAAGCATTCAAGTTAGTGGCGAAGGGATTTCTTGGACACAGAAGGGAAGGCAACTATAAAGAATTGGTGGAAAACCTCATCAAGGCTTGCAAGAACATGGGATGTAACATGTCACTTAAAATTCACTTTTTGGACTCACATTTAGACTTTTTTCTAGTGAACTGTGTGGCAGTTAGTGACGAACATGATGAAAGGTTTCACCAAGATATTTTAACCATGCAAAAATGGTACCAGGGCAAATGAGGCACAAGAATGCTTGCAGACTATTGCTGGACATTGGCAAGAGATGATTTTTCAGCCCACTATAAGAGTCAAACAAAAAGGCAGAGAGTTGGTACGGTTTAGAGTTTAAATCATACTGACAATATTGTACGTTATAATAAAATAATCAAATATTGCATGTCTCGTATCTTTAAACCTATAGCCAATAAACATTTTTCAAGTGATATTTGGATTCAGGACATGAAAATACATAAGAATTAAATAATCTCATTTAAGAAGCATACAACTTTTCAAAAATTGTTGACCAGCGTTTTTTTTAAGAATCGGACAAGGAAAACAATATACCACACAGGAAGCTCACATAAATGCAGCATTAAGAACTTCACATGTTGCACTGAAAATCTTCAAAACAGCACCACGCAGAAACAAGCGGAGGTGTATGCAGAGAAAGATCTGCGTGGAATATTGATATAAAAATCGTTTGTGAGGTCAGAACACACTGGAGGAGAATGAAATAGCTTGTAACCATGCTTGAGGCGTACTGATGTGCCCAGAATGGGAAGAAACATGGCTTGTAACCAGGCTGCCCAGCTTTTGAGGCATCTGTTACTGAGTGGTCTACAGTGTATATATAGTATATAGTATATATATATATATATATATATATATATACATATATATATATACATATATATATATACATATATATATATACATATATATATATACATATATATATATACATATATATATATATATACATATATATATATATATATACATATATATATATACATATATATATATATACATACATATATATATATATATGTATATATATATGTATATATATATATATGTATGTCGTGCCGAATAGGCAGAACTTGCCATCTTGGCTTAAATAGCAACACTCATCTTGCCATATAGGACAAGTGAAAATTTGTGTATGCAATACTTTCGCCAAAATCATTCTGAACGTAACGAAAAAAATATATTTCACTGTGTTTGTTTAGTATTAAATTACTGTAAAAAAATCTAAAATATATTTAGTTGGGTTAGGGTAAAATAAATTTGGATTGTTATATTAAGGTTAGGTAAGTTTTCTAAGATACTTATGGTGCAAAATTATAAATTTTTACATCAACATTAATAAAAAAATATATCTTTAAACGTATAAGAAAATTTTAGAAAGGACTTAATTTTAAATGAGTTATTACTAATTGACCAGTTTTACATATTCGGCACGACATATATATATATATATATATATATATATATATATATATATATATATATATATATATATATATATATATATATATATATATATATATATATATATATATATATATAAACACGCTAAAAGTCTTGCTCACGACGCGTGTCATACCAGGTTTGGATTATGCAGCGACAGGATAGGGTCTGCTCCTAAAAAAATTACTCTTGGATAAAGTGCTTAGGATCGGAGAAATGCTTCGAAATAACGAACAATGGTAAAAAATATGAGTAAAGACCAAATAATGAAAACCTTTAAATACCTTCATTAGTTAACTAGAGAAAAAAATGCGACACAACCACATATAAGCTAATGAAAGATACAATTAAATTTTTTGCACCAGTAAAAATTTCTCTGCAGAAGCAAAATGACGGATAAAAAGTCATAATTATAAACAAGATCAACGCAGTGCCAAAGAGATGTTAAAAAGCATTTCCTCTCAAGTGGAAAAATACTAGCAAGGAATTTAAGAGAAGGTGATAAGCGCTACAACCATTAAAAACTAACACAAACCTCACGATAAACTGAACACTGCACATAGAACACCACAATCATTGCTCTACTCCACTAACTACAAACAGGTAATCACAAAGGCTCGGAAAACAGTAATCATCATGGTAGGTAAGACACATAGGCAACAGTTAGGCAACTTTATTCCGAAACGTTTCGCCTACACAGTAGGCTTCTTCAGTCGAATACAGAAAGTAGGCAGGAACAGTAGAGATGTGAAGACGATGTAATCAGTCCATCACCCTTGAAGTCGTAGAATTTGAGGTTGTCAGTCCCTCGGCCTGGAGAAGTTCAGTTCCATAGTCAGGAAGATAGTTCCTGACTATGGAACTGAACTTCTCCAGGCCGAGGGACTGACAACCTCAAATTCTAATACTTCAAGGGTGATGGACTGATTACATCGTCTTCACATCTCTACTGTTCCTGCCTACTTTCTGTATTCGACTGAAGAAGCCTACTGTGTAGGCGAAACGTTTCGGAATAAAGTTGCCTAACTGTTGCCTATGTGTCTTACCTATCAACCTGTCGGTATTGTATACCATTTTGATGTTCAGTAATCATCATAATGACGGCCCAATCTCGCAGTTTCAGTGTTCGTGAAAGATACAGACAACTTCATTACAAAGTCCCAAGCATCGCCATTGCTGACTTGGCAAAGTGCTTTTCATTTGAGAGAGGAAATATAATTTTGTAATTTGGTTTTCTAAACAGCATTTACCCCACAACCGACTAGGGCTTACAAAGCCTTGTTAAGAGTAGTTTTTCGTGTCGTGCTTGGCAGGATGGGGAAGAACAGGTAGATTGATTTGAAGCTCTTAAGGGTGTATACACACACACAAATATGCTCACAAGAAGAGGGATGAGTTGTACACTACACATTTATATCTGTGCAAACTTAATAAGGCAGGTGTCGTACTCGCTTTGCCTGCACCAGGGTCGCTTAATGAGGAAGGGGAGGGGGTGTTAAGGGGACTGTAGAGAGGAAAAGGAATGGGTAGGGAATAGCAAGACGAATGGAGGAAGGGAGATGAGAAGGGACGGGGAAGAAGTAAAGACGGGAGAGGGGACAGTGAGAATGGTAAGGGGAAAGAGGAAGATGAGCAGAGGACAAAGGGCCAGCAAAGAGGGAAGGGAATGAACAGGGAGGGATAAGAGAGGTAAAACGGAAGGATCGCGTGCACCAGAGCATTCACGAGCCTGTGGTGAAAACTTTCATCCGTAGACAGTCGTGAAGAGGCGATAGCTCACGTAATTAATATTGCACATCACTTAGAAGGGAACCGTACACGACAAAAAGTCGACCAAATCGAAATCATTAAAATATTTAAGTATATATTACACTAAAACAAACCCCTCCAAAAAAAAGAGTAAAACAAAACAAAAAACTTATAAATAAATGTTAAAGCATGCACAAAGGCTCGGCGTAAACATACTATGAATGAAAAATCTTCAAACTGCAGCTCACATTTACCCCTCTGTGAAGGGTGTCGCATATAACAACAAACAGCACTAGTTACGTCGGTCTGTGTGTTATGACACAATTCCATCAACACTCAAGATTAGGTAAGAGAAATGCATGCTGTTTCATGTGTTATAATGATCATGTTAGCACACAACATAACCTAAGTTAACAGCGTGAACCTGTGTTATGGAATAATTCACGTCAGCACAACAGTACGTTACTTAACACGCTGTTGCTTGTGTTAAATGTTCTCCTGTTTTATGGTCATATCTTAAGTTTTTTTGTGTGGTTATTGCTATATAAAATATCCAGGAGCGCAATAAATCCATAAAACAGTCACAATTACCTCGGAGAAGATATAACGACGGGAGAAGAATATTTTTTTTTATAAGGCAATGGACGAGTGTCATCCGTAAAACTGCCAATCAAAGTCGTGTCGTGAGAAGATTATGTAAGCACTTCTTTCATCTTATCAATATATATACATATATATATATATATATATATATATATATATATATATATATATATATATATATATATATATATATATATATATATATATATATATATATATATATATATATACATATATATATACATATATATATATATATATATATATATATATATATATATATATATATATATATATATATATATATATATATATATATATATATATATATATATATATATGTGGTGCCGAATATGTAAAACTGGTCAATTAGCAAGAACTCATTTAAAATTAAGTCCTTTCTAAAATTTTCTCTTATACGTTTAATGATATATTTTTTTCATTAATGTTAATGTAAAAATTTATAATTTTGCAAGAAAAGGAACTTAGAAAACTTACCTATCCTTATTATAACAAGCGCAATTTATTTTAGCCTAACCCAACTAAATATATTTTAGGTTTGTTTACAGTAATTTAATATTAAACAAACACAGTGAAATATATTTTTTTCGTTAGGTTCAGAATGATTTTGGCGAAATTATTGCATACACAAATTTTCACTTGTCCTATATGGCAAGATGAGCGTTGCTATTTAAGCCACGATCGCAAGTTCTGCCTATTCGGCACGACATATATATATCTATATATATATATCTATATATATATATATATATATATATATTATATATATATATATATATATATATATATATATATATATATATATATATATATATATATATATATATATATATATATATATATGTCGTGCCGAATATGTAAAACTGGTCAATTAGCAAGAACTCATTTAAAATTAAGTCCTTTCTGAAATTTTCTTTTATACGTTTAAAGACATATTTTTTTCATTAATGCTAATGTAATAAAATTTAATTTTGCACCAAAAGAATCTTAGAAAACTTACCTAACCTTATTATAACAAGAATAATTTATTTTAGCCTAACCCAACTAAATATATTTTAGATTTGTTTACAATAATTTAATACTAAACAATCTTAGTGAATTATATTTTTTTCGTTAGGTTCAGAATGATTTTGGCGAAATTAGTGCATACACAAATTTTCACTTGTCCTATATGGCAAGATGAGCGTTGCTATTTAAGCCAAGATCGGCACGACATATATATATATGGCTGAAGGAGACTCGAACCTACGAACCTTGGAACAAGGTACGCAGTGCTTTACCAATCTACCCACACTGGACCAATACCTTGGATTCCAGCTTGCGCTAGGCTTTGATCCAAGGCAGCCAGCTTTCAGGGAGAAGGTTTACAGTTTTTCATCTCATCCCCTGCATGCATCAGCCTTACTAGAGATATTAACAATGCAAGGAATTCGCAAGAGCAGGCGAAATATGCACAAACACTGATCTCTGGCTGATGGAGACTCGAACCTACGAACCTTGCAACAAGGTACGCAGTGCTTTACCAATCTACCCACACTGGACCAATACCTTGGAGTTCAGCTTGCGCTAGACTTTGATCCAAGGCAGCCAGCTTTCAGGTAGAAGGCTTACAGCTTTTCATCTCATCCCCTGCATGCATCAGCCTTACTAGAGATATTAACAATGCAAGGAATTCGAAAGAGCAGGCGAAATATACACAAACACTGATCGCTGGCTGAAGGAGACACGAACCTTGGAACAAGGTACGCAGTGCTTTATCAGTCTACCCACACTGGACCAATACCTTGGAGTTCAGCTTGAGCTAGACTTTTATCCAAGGCAGCCAGCTTTCAGGGAGAAGGTTTACAGTTTCTCATCTCATCCCCTGCATGCATCAGCCTTACTAGAGATATTAACAATGCAAGGAATTCGCAAGAGCACTCGAAATATGCACAAACACTGATCTCTGGCCGAAGGAGACTCGAACCTACGAACCTTGCAACAAGGTAAGCAGTGCTTTACCAATCTACCCACACTGGACCAATACCTTGGAGTTCAGCTTGCGCTAGACTTTGATCCAAGTCAGCCAGCTTTCAGATAGAAGGCTTACAGCTTTTCATCTCATCCCCTGCATGCATCAGCCTTACTAGAGATATTGATAAATTAGACACATGTGCAACTCTTGGGTATCTTTATTGAGGAAACGTTTCGCCACACAGTGGCTTCATCAGTCCATACGTAGGAGAAACTAGAAGAACAGGAGGAGAATGAGGTAATCAATCCCTCAACCTTGAGTCGATGTGTTCAGTCCATCAATCTTGAATATTCAAGATTGATGGACTGAACACATCGACTCAAGGTTGAGGGACTGATTACCTCATTCTCCTCCTGTTCTTCTAGTTTCTCCTACGTATGGACTGATGAAGCCACTGTGTGGCGAAACGTTTCCTCAATAAAGATACCCAAGAGTTGCACATGTGTCTAATTTATCAACATGTCGGTTCTCTGAACCATTCATCTACAAACTAGAGATATTAACAATGCAAGGAATTCGCAAGAGCAGGCGAAATATACACAAACACTGATCTCTGGCTGAAGGAGATTAGAACCTACGAACCTTGGAACAAGGTACGCAGTGCTTTATACCCACACTGGACCAATACTTTGGAGTCCAGGTTGCGCTGGACTCCAAGGTAAGGCTGATGCATGCAGGGGATGAGATGAAAAGCTGTAAGCCTTCTCCCTGAAAGCTGGCTGCCTTCGATCAAACTCTAGCGCAAGCTGGACTCCAAGGTATTATTATTTATTATTAAAGATTCGCCGATATTCTCCCGGCCCGGGCCTTTTCCAAGTGGTGGCCCGGCCTTGGCTCCCTCTTTAGGGAGTGTCTGAGACCTAAGTCTCCCATGGGAGGAGGCAAAAGTACCTCCTCATCTTTGGGACCAATTGTCCCCAGGCCTAGCCACAAGCTAGGCCTCTCTGGTCTGCCATCCACGCCCCAAGGGAGCAAATGGGAATGACAGTCTTATGAGCTAAAGGCTCGGGCTCAGGCACCTACCCTACCCTAAAAGGGTTAGGCATGGTGTCGATCTCCAAGGTATTGGTCTAGTGTGGATAGATTGGTAAAGCACTGCGTACCTTGTTCCAAGGTTCGTAGGTTCGAGTCTCCTTCAGCCAGAGATCAGTGTTTGTGTATATTTCGCCTGCTCTTGCGAATTCCTTGCATATATATATATATATATATATATATATATATATATATATATATATATATATATATGTCGTGCCGAATAGGCAGAACTTGCGATCTTGGCTTAAATAGCAACGCTAATCTTGCCATATAGTACAAGTGAAAATTTGTGTATGCAATAATTTCGCCAAAATCATTCTGAACCTAACGAAAAAAATATATTTGATTGTGTTTGTTTAGCACTAAATTACTGTAAACGTATTTGAAATATATTTAGTGGGGTTAGGCTAAAATAAATTGCTTTTATTATAATAAGGTTAGGAAAGTTTTCTAAGATTCTCTTGGTGCAAAATTAAAAATTTTTACATTAACATTAATGAAAAAATATAACTTTAAACGTATAAGAGAAAATTTCAGAAAGGACTTAATTTTAAATGAGTTCTTGCTAATTGACCAGTTTTACATATTCGGCACGACATATATATATGCAATAAGATCACAGTAAACAGGTGATTTCAAAATATGCAAAACAACCACTCTGAAAGAATAGAGAAATTCCAAGCGCTTTCGTGACTACTCACATTATCATAATGTGAGTAGTCACGAAAGCGCTTGGAATTTCTCTATTCTTTCACAGTGGTTCTTTTACATACATATAATTATATATATATATATATATATATATATATATATATATATATATATATATATATATATATATATATATATATATATATATATATATATATATATATATATATACATATATATATATATATATATATATTATATTATATATATATTATTTTTATCACACAATTTATTTATTTATTTACTTTTATCAAATTCTAACATACTGGTTCAAACATTTATAAAATTTACATTGTATTAATTTATTTGTCAATTTTGCATAGAGGTAAGAATAAAACACAGATGATTAAAACTGTTGGTGGTTGGAGGCAAAACACTGACAGGTACGCTGGCAGTAGACCTAAGTATGCAGATTATTGTTATAAAAAAAAACAAAGTGCTAGGGGTCAGTAAATATACCGAATAAGCCGTATTTGTGCCGCGGTCCGTTCAGAATAGATTTTTTATGCCATGACTTGAAAAGTTCTACTTAGAGCGAGACTTTTTATGCAAATTAATTCTTGTTTTGAGTTTTTGTTTCTCCGGCCACATTAACAGTTGCATTTATCAACCTTGTTCCCAATTTTCGTTAGGGTGGTCAGTGACGCCACCATGTCCGCCAGATCCTCCCTCTATTATATTCAATCAAACTAGCCCTCTCTATCCTCCCTTCCCTCCATTTTTTATCCCCTTTTCTATCCTCCCCACTCTTCCTTCCACGCTCCTCCGTTCTTCAACCATCTCATCAACTCCAATCTTTAATATCGCCACGATCGCCATCATAGACCATTCTGAGAGATGGTAATTCCCACATAATACTAACTCCATCTCTGAGTTGTAGTTGAAAATGACACAAAAAATGGGAATTGAAAACCTTATTTAGAAAACGGTTCATCACTTAGCCAGAATTTTTCAGAAAGTTTTCACAATCCATATTTTGTTACATATTTCGCATGAGTTGCTGTATATCGCGGTTGAGTGTCTCTTGTAGTTTATTAGCGCTGATAGAAGTTAGGATGGCTATTCTGGATTATCTTTCAGCTATACAGTTGTGTATTTGATCAGCAAATTGGTTGGATGGTAGACCTGATCTACTCTTGTGCTCTGCATTGGTTTCGGAAATCTCTTTGTGGGCGATACGTCTTACAGAATGCATAAGTATCTTGTTACAGAGAGAAGGGGAATTTGGCTGAAATTAGCCCTTCTCAGCAGATAGCCTTAATATACACAGTAAGGTATTCTGATACCTGTTTTTCCTATATACTTCCATGATTTCATGAAGAGTGTGTTGATGCTAGTGAGGGGGCTCTTGATCCAAGCAAATGTACCTATTTTCCACTTTCTTCCTAGACCATGTGTGACTTCTGCAAGTTCAGTGCTTTCCCCATTACTATACTAATAACACTGGCTACCATGTTAGCACCATCATTCACCCTCACTACTACCATTACTAACACCACCACCAACCACTAGAACCACCACCACCAACCACTAGCACCACCACCACCACCACCACCACCACTAAAGATGCGTCCTAGCCAGGTAGGCCGTCGTCACAGCAGCCCGTAGTCTCGTATCTGATATCACACACACACAAAAATAAATAAAAATAAAAAAAAAAATGCTGGAAATCTTTGTGTGTGGTTGGAGCGAGGAACGATCACTCTGGGGAACAGAAGTAACCCACTGGGAAATAAGCGGGAGTGGCTTGGCATTTATGCAGTTTTCCGCCTTGTTTATCTGACTTCTGATTTGTTGACCTGTGGGTATTTTTTCATTAAAGTTTTCTGGCCTGCCCAAATTATGCTTGTCATGTTTTTTTTAACCCCATCTTCCCTCCCTACCTGTAAATGCCATCTATCGGCAATTATTTTCTACTGTTACAGGCGTACTTCCAGTTACCTGTAATTTCTTGCCTATTAAATTGCGTTACTGCAATCTCCAGCCGTTATTTCTACCTATTTTCTGTTGATTATTTTTAACCATTATTTCTGGATTTTTTATATTCACTTGAATCATACCAACAATTGAGTTACAACTTCGTGAAGTTGTCTTCCCAACATGCATTAGTGATCTATTGTTATTATTATTATTATTATTATTATTATTATTATTATTATTATTATTATTATTATTATTATTATTATTATTATTACTACTACTATTATTATACTGAGGAAGTGACCAGTGGGCATGTAGCCCCAGGGGAGTGGTTAGATAATTTGGTTTGATCCAGGAAAAGGGAGAGTAGCTCCAACTCCTTGCATCAAAAGACCCTGGTAAGCCTCAAGAGTCCTTCAGTGACCTCAAGAGTCTTCATCAGCATCAAGAGCCCTTCACCAACATGCAAATATAGTATCCAACAATAACAGCCCTTCAATTTGAAGACATCCTATCCAGCATCAAGAGCCATTCAAACGCCTCAAGAGGCCTTCAAAGGTCACAAAAGCCTTTCAAAAGCATCAAGAGACCTTTATTAGCATCATGATTCCTTCACTAGCATCAAGAGCTCTTCCTTAGCGTCAAGAGCCCTTCAATAGCATCAATAAATCCCTTATTAGCATCAAGAGCCCTTCAACCGCAAAAATATACGTCCAGAATGAAGAGCCATTCGCCAACATCAACAGCTCTCCACCAACATCAACAGCTCTCCACCAGCATCAACAGCTCTCCACCAGCATCAACAGCTCTCCACCAGCATCAAGATTCCATCACCACCCAGTACGGGTGGAAGGGTAACATTAGGAGGTGTATCCTTGAGACACCTACTGTCCATGTTCACCTAGCAGTAAAATAGGTACCTGGGTGTTAATCGACCAATGTGGGCCGCATCCTGGGGACAAAGTAGAAATAAAGATTATTATTATTATTATTATTATTATTATTATTATTATTATTATTATTATTATTATAAGCATTTCACCAGCATCCAGAGTTTCATCATTATTATCAAGCTCTTTGTCAGCGCCAAGACCTAATTTTTCCTGCATCAAGAGCACTTTTTCTAGCATCAAGACCCTTTAACAGCATCAAGACCCCTTTTTTCCTGCATCAAGAACACTTTTTCAGCATCAAGAATAATTTTCCAGCATCAGTACCCATTTTCCAGCACCAAAACTCTTTTTCCAGCATCAAGACCGTGTTTATAGCATCAAGAAATTATTTTTCTCTTGCATCAATAGCTCTTTTTTTTATCATCAATACCCTTTTCCCTGCATCAATAGCACTTTTCCTGCATTAAGAGCAGTTTTCCATTTTCCCTTAATCAAGAGCCCTTTTCCAGCATTACGTCTCCTTTTCCAGCATCAAGACCCCCTTTTCTGCATCAAGACCTCTTTTCCCCAGCATCATGATCTGTTTGTCCAGCATGAATAACTCTTTTTCCTAAATCAAGAGCACTTTTACCATCATCAAGACCCCTTGAGCCTGCAGGCACTTTCCCTGAAGGTGTGTTGTAGTGTGTCTCTCCGTGTATATATACACCGAGAGGTGTATTTTTCTCGTTGTATATTTATACACAGAGAGGTGTATATCTCCGGGTGTACGCATCCTGAGAGTTTGTGGTTTAATCGCCCACTTTGGTGATTCAAACGTTCGTGTCGGGTGGAGAAAAACTTTTGTGCAGTCTTAATGATCATCGTGCAGTCGATAGGCTTTAAACCTACCCCTCTTTCCCCACCATCAACCGATCAGCGAACGTTCTGCACTGTCAAGGATTACGTTGCGGTGTGTCAGTGGTAACTTTTTATCGTGTACTTTTGAACGTTCTACTGTCAGTGGTAACTTTTTATCGTGTACTTTTGAACGTTCTACTGTCAGTGATAACTTTCTGTCGTGTTTCTCTGCGCTGCTTCAAGCAGTATAATTTTAGGTGAGGTTTGTTAATCCCAGGTATTACTCGCTCACACCTTGGTCTTAATAGACAAAAAAGGTAATGGCAGGGCAGTTCATCCAACCAGTGAATTTAGCTTCCTTCCTTCTTGATGACTTAGACTCATGTGTAACCTAGGTGTTGCACACGTCTAATTCATCAACTTGAGCCCCTCATCCCCTTTTCTCCCTCGTTTTTTATATATAAATCATAATAGTATAAACAAATATTTTCCTTAATTTATAGGTTTAGCTAAATAAATTTGTTCAAAATGCATTTTGATTAATTCACCTCTTCATCCGTTTATTCTCCTTCGTATTTAATTTCTCATTTTTTTTTGCCTCTTTTTTTTAATATGAATCTTTATTTTTTCAAGAAAATTTCATGCGTTTCTCATCCTCTATGTACAATTTCTCAAATTTTTAAATATTATTTTTTTCTGCCTAAATAAGCTTTACCCAATTTTTTTTAGGGGAGGGGGAGGGAGGGAGGATTCATGTATGTTCACAGCCCAGGACCGGGCGACTCACTGGTCGAATTTTCTCCAGCAGCTGCACCTGCTCAGGCAAAACTGCTCATAAGTATTAATTAAGTGGGGCCGGCGCTATGTTGCCGAACCTCAACGTGGGTTTATCCGGTTATACCTGAGTTCACCGCCCAAATGTTCTCTCACTTGACACATTCTCAGTTATTTTTTGCCACTCTTTCGTGTTTTTTTTAAATAATCCACGAAAAGTTTGGCAATTTTCCAAATTTTTTTTTTTTTTTTTTTTTTTTGGTTTGCATGCCAGTACCCCGAAGCTGCAAATTTGGTGTTGACTCAGTCATTTTGATGCATAATTTACATTCAGACTAGAATATTATCGATAAACATGAAATATATTAAATATATTCTACCAAAAACATGGACCCGATTTGAAATTCAACTATCACTGAAATTTCAATGATAAGTAACAATGATGTTTTGTTAGTAGAATGAATTGTAAATGACCTGCCTAGTATGGGCCAACAGGCCTGCTGCAGTGTTCCTCCTTTCTTATGTTTTTATGTTAGAATGGCGTGTAAAGTGGTGCAGTAGGTACTGGTGTAGGAACGGTAGCAGCGACAGAGACATTAGTGTGCTTGTGGTTGCTGAAGGAATGATAAGCAGCATCAACGCCAGCTATAATGAAGACAAAGCTACCTAAACACAGCAATATTCCTAGTTATATTATGTAAGAACGCGAACGTAAACAAGAAATAACCATTAATAAATTAAAAAAAAACTATATTTTAGATAAATTACAAAAAATATATAAATAAAAATCATAGCAAATATAACTAAGTTCACTCTCACACACCTCATATGCAAAATTACCATAATTCTGCTTCTTAAAAGTCCTTTTTTCTCCTTAGAAAAATACGTGAAACTTTCGTACAATAACCCACTAAACTGCAACATCTCAACCCATCTTTCGAACTGCCAATGGGAGGGGAAAAAATACAGTGGCTATGGCAATTTACAAATAACTTTCGGATCACTATCAAGATTCACATCCCATTTTCCCTGAATCTCATTTCCAAGACCTTGTTCACATTCTAACAGCACCTCAAATCCCCAAAGCAACTCTCCTCCACTCACACCAATCCCTCATTCTCTCTTATGCATGTTGTATATTGAAGTCTTTCCTCTTGAAACTCTTCCCCGCACTCTTTCCAAACCTTCTTTAGACGCTCCATACACCTTTATCCATTCATTCTCTGAATCAACCAATATTAATCCACCCATTCATCATGAGAAAACCATCTGAATAAATCTCTGTTATAGCCTTTGAATTACACCTTTCATTCCACTACAAAACATAAGAACATAAGAACATAAGAAAGGAGGAAAACTGCAGGAGGCCTGTTGGCCCATACTAGGCAGGTCCTTTACAATTCATCCCACTAACAAAACATTTGCCCAACCCAATTTTCAATGCTACCCAAGAAATAAGCTCTGATGTGAAAGTCCCACTCAAATCCAACCCCTCCCACTCATGTACTTATCCAACCTAAATTTGAAACTACCCAAAGCCCTAGCCTCAATAACCCAACTAGGTAGACTGTTCCACTCATCAACTACCCTATTTCTAAACCAATACTTTCCTATGTCCTTTCTAAATCTAAACTTATCTAATTTAAATCCATTACTGCGGGTTCTCTCTTGGAGAGATATCCTCAAGACCTTGTTAATATCCCCTTTATTAATACCTATCTTCCACTTATACACTTCGATCAGGTCTCCCCTCATTCTTCGTCTAACGAGTGAATGTAACTTAAGAGTCTTCAATCTTTCTTCATAAGGAAGATTTCTAATGCTATGTATTAATTTAGTCATCCTACGTTGAATGTTTTCTAACGAATTAATATCCATTCTGTAATATGGAGACCAGAATTGAGCTGCATAATCTAGGTGAGGCCTTACTAATGATGTATAAAGCTGCAGTATGACCTCTGGACTTTTGTTGCTTACACTTCTTAATATAAATCCCAGTAATCTATTTGCCTTATTACGTACGCTAAGGCATTGCTGTCTTGGTTTAAGGTTGCTGCTCACCATAACCCCCAAGTCCTTTTCGCAATCTGTATGGCTAAGTTCTAATTCATTTAACTTATAAGTACTAGGGTTATGGACACTCCCGAGCTTCAGAACTTTGCATTTATCTACATTGAACTGCATCTGCCGCTTTTCTGACCAAGAATAGAGTTTGTTTAAATCTTCCTAAAGTTCCCTAACATCTACGTTTGAATCAATTATCCTACCTATCTTTGTGTTATCGGCGAATTTGCTCATATCACTAGTAATTCCCTCATCAAGATCATTGATATATATTATAAACAACAACGGGCCCAAAACTGATCCCTGTGGAACGCCACTTGTTACAGATCCCCACTCGGATTTAACCTCATTTATGGACACTCTCTGCTTCCTGTCTGTGAGCCATGACTCGATCCACGAGAGCATTTTTCCCCCAATGCCATGAGCTGCCACTTTCTTTAACAGTCTTTGGTGCGGAACTCTATCAAAAGCCTTACTAAAATCTAAGTAAATAATATCAAATTCTTTATCGTGGTCAACAGCCTCAAAAGCTTTACTGAAGAAAGTTAATAAATTAGTTAGACAAGACCGGCCTTTTGTGAATCCATGCTGAGTATCATTAATCAAGCTATACTTATCGAGATGGCTTCTTATAATCTCAGCTATAATTGACTCTAGTAATTTGCCTACAATTGAGGTCAGGCTTAAATTTCCAATTTCTTCATTTTTTCTTCATAATACTTAATATAACATTTTAATCACAGTAAAAAAATATCATTACTGCCTCTAATTACCTCCGCGCTGCCACATTCAGCGACACTGCCTCTCAAAAACTGAACAGCGATGGCACTGTTGTTGTCTGATTCTCTCCTCATTTTGCAGTCATTGCATTCATAGGTTTCTCAACAATCGGGCAATTTTTTTCCCTCGTTTATTCTGTGATTTCTCTCATCTATTATATCATTCATCTTCTGACACGTCCGCTTCCAAGAATGTGAAGTCATTCGCTCCCACCTTGCTCCGTTTTGTCGAGCCTGGCACTAACTTTTCATTTCTTGTTCTGCAGACTCTCGTCTTCTTGCTCTACTCTGACTACTTTCTACTTACTTCTTTGAACCCGTTTTCCAGATCCCTTCCAAACTTTTACTAATCCCCGTAGCTGCTTGTCTGACACTCCAAATAACACTCTATGATCTGCAAACTGCAAGAGTAGCAACTCCAACTCTATATTAGATTCACTGAATTTTAGAATAACATTTCTTCATAACACCTGAAGCATTAACTAATTTTACAACCTTGTCTAAAAACACGTTAAACACTCACAGTGACATTATGCACCTTACTCTAAGAACCACAATCACTGGCAAACATTTCCTTCCATAAAACCTGGCCTTTCAGCATATATATATATATATATATATATATATATATATATATATATATATATATATATATATATATATATAAATATATATATATATATATATATATATATATATATATATATATATATATAAATATATAAACATAAGAACATAAGAAAGGAGGATCACTGCAGCAGGCCTGTTGGCCCATACTAGGCAGGTCCTCTACAATTCATCCCACTAACAAAACATTTGCCCAACTCAGTTTTCAATGCTACCAAAGAAATAAGCTCTGATAACTCTATCCACTCATTTGCAACTCCCACTCAAATCCAACCCCTTATATATATATATATATATATATATATATATATATATATATATATATATGTCGTGCCGAATAGGCAGAACTTGCGATCTTGGCTTAAGTAGCAACGCTCATCTTGCCATATAGGACAAGTGAAAATTTGTGTATGCAATAATTTCGCCAAAATCATTCTGAACCTAACGAAAAAAATATATTTCACTGTGCTTGTTTAGTTTTAAATTACTGTAACAAATCTAAAACATATTTAGTTGGGTTAGGCTAAAATAAATTGTTCTTGTTATAATAAGGTTAGGTAAGTTTTCTAAGATTCTTTTGGTGCAAAATTAAAAATTTTTACATTAACATTAATGAAAAAAAATATATCTTTAAACGTATAAGAGAATTTTTCAGAAAGGACTTAATTTTAAATGAGTTCTTGCTAATTGACCAGTTTTACATATTCGGCACGACATATATATATATATATATATATATATATATATATATATATATATATATATATATATATATATATATATATATATATATATATATATATATATATATATATATATATAATGTATATATATATATATATATATATATATATATATATATATATATATATATATATATATATATATATATATATATATATATATATATATATATATATATATATATATATATATATATATATATATATATATAACTTGTACTAAGGGCGCAAATGGTATTAATGCTTTAAAGTCTGGACTCTGCTAATTGCTCGCATCCTGCTTTTAAAAACTTAAAATGGGACGTGTATTATATATACTTATACATTTATATATATATATATATATATATATATATATATATATATATATATATATATATAATATATATATATATAATATATATATATAATATATATTATTTTATTTATTATCACACCGGCCGATTCCCACCAAGGCAGGGTGGCCCGAAAAAGAAAAACTTTCACCATCATTCACTCCATCACTGTCTTGCCAGAAGGGTGCTTTACACTACAGTTTTTAAACTGCAACATTAACACCCCTCCTTCAGAGTGCAGGCACTGTACTTCCCATCTCCAGGACTCAAGTCCGGCCTGCCGGTTTCCCTGAATCCCTTCATAAATGTTACTTTGCTCACACTCCAACAGCACGTCAAGTATTAAAAACCATTTGTCTCCATTCACTCCTATCAAACACGCTCACGCATGCCTGCTGGAAGTCCAAGCCCCTCGCACACAAAACCTCCTTTACCCCCTCCCTCCAACCCTTCCTAGGCCGACCCCTACCCCGCCTTCCTTCCACTACAGACTGATACACTCTTGAAGTCATTCTGTTTCGCTCCATTCTCTCTACATGTCCGAACCACCTCAACAACCCTTCCTCAGCCCTCTGGACAACAGTTTTGGTAATCCCGCACCTCCTCCTAACTTCCAAACTACGAATTCTCTGCATTATATTCACACCACACATTGCCCTCAGACATGACATCTCCACTGCCTCCAGCCTTCTCCTCGCTGCAACATTCATCACCCACGCTTCACACCCATATAAGAGCGTTGGTAAAACTATACTCTCATACATTCCCCTCTTTGCCTCCAAGGACAAAGTTCTTTGTCTCCACAGACTCCTAAGTGCACCACTCACTCTTTTTCCCTCATCAATTCTATGATTCACCTCATCTTTCATAGACCCATCCGCTGACACGTCCACTCCCAAATATCTGAATACGTTCACCTCCTCCATACTCTCTCCCTCCAATCTGATATTCAATCTTTCATCACCTAATCTTTTTGTTATCCTCATAACCTTACTCTTTCCTGTATTCACCTTTAATTTTCTTCTTTTGCACACCCTACCAAATTCATCCACCAATCTCTGCAACTTCTCTTCAGAATCTCCCAAGAGCACAGTGTCATCAGCAAAGAGCAGCTGTGACAACTCCCACTTTGTGTGTGATTCTTTATCTTTTAACTCCACGCCTCTTGCCAAGACCCTCGCATTTACTTCTCTTACAACCCCATCTATAAATATATTAAACAACCACGGTGACATCACACATCCTTGTCTAAGGCCTACTTTTACTGGGAAAAAATTCCCCTCTTTCCTACATACTCTAACTTGAGCCTCACTATCCTCGTAAAAACTCTTCACTGCTTTCAGTAACCTACCTCCTACACCATACACTTGCAACATCTGCCACATTGCCCCCCTATCCACCCTGTCATACGCCTTTTCCAAATCCATAAATGCCACAAAGACCTCTTTAGCCTTATCTAAATACTGTTCACTTATATGTTTCACTGTAAACACCTGGTCCACACACCCCCTACCTTTCCTAAAGCCTCCTTGTTCATCTGCTATCCTATTCTCCGTCTTACTCTTAATTCTTTCAATTATAACTCTACCATACACTTTACCAGGTACACTCAACAGACTTATCCCCCTATAATTTTTGCACTCTCTTTTATCCCCTTTGCCTTTATACAAAGGAACTATGCATGCTCTCTGCCAATCCCTAGGTACCTTACCCTCTTCCATACATTTATTAAATAATTGCACCAACCACTCCAAAACTATATCCCCACCTGCTTTTAACATTTCTATCTTTATCCCATCAATCCCGGCTGCCTTACCCCCTTTCATTTTACCTACTGCCTCACGAACTTCCCCCACACTCACAACTGACTCTTCCTCACTCCTACAAGATGTTATTCCTCCTTGCCCTATACACGAAATCACAGCTTCCCTATCTTCATCAACATTTAACAATTCCTCAAAATATTCCTTCCATCTTCCCAATACCTCTAACTCTCCATTTAATAACTCTCCTCTCCTATTTTTAACTGACAAATCCATTTGTTCTCTAGGCTTTCTTAACTTGTTAATCTCACTCCAAAACTTTTTCTTATTTTCAACAAAATTTGTTGATAACATCTCACCCACTCTCTCATTTGCTCTCTTTTTACATTGCTTCACCACTCTCTTAACTTCTCTCTTTTTCTCCATATACTCTTCCCTCCTTGCATCACTTCTACTTTGTAAAAACTTCTCATATGCTAACTTTTTCTCCCTTACTACTCTCTTTACATCATCATTCCACCAATCGCTCCTCTTCCCTCCTGCACCCACTTTCCTGTAACCACAAACTTCTGCTGAACACTCTAACACTACATTTTTAAACCTACCCCATACCTCTTCGACCCCATTGCCTATGCTCTCATTAGCCCATCTATCCTCCAATAGCTGTTTATATCTTACCCTAACTGCCTCCTCTTTTAGTTTATAAACCTTTACCTCTCTCTTCCCTGATGCTTCTATTCTCCTTGTATCCCATCTACCTTTTACTCTCAGTGTAGCTACAACTAGAAAGTGATCTGATATATCTGTGGCCCCTCTATAAACATGTACATCCTGAAGTCTACTCAACAGTCTTTTATCTACCAATACATAATCCAACAAACTACTGTCATTTCGCCCTACATCATATCGTGTATACTTATTTATCCTCTTTTT
>NC_091307.1:17765747-17785747 GCF_038502225.1 Cherax quadricarinatus
ACTTTCCGGTCCTCAAAAAGGTTGGTACGCTTTCCAGAAAGACGTTATTTTATTAAAAAAATACTATAATTTTTTTTTCAAATGAAACATTTCATTAAAAGGAGAAAAACTGAAAAAAAGAACAATCCGGTTCCCCTTACTCTTTGGGGCACGAGCTCAAATATATAATATGTTGTTTTGCCAGACAAAAAGACAGAGAGATGATATTGAGAGAGCACAAAGACACAAGAAAGGCATTTGAGACCGTTTGTTCATCCTGGGCCGCCACTCGCTGCCTTTGTGGCTGAGAGCCTTTGGGCGGACCTTAGCCAAGAGGTCTACTCTGACACTAGTCTTTAATAAATGGAGAAGTAAAGCCAAGCAGAGAGGAGAAAATTATTTTTTATTACTATATATTTTTATTTTACTGCCTCAGAGTTCCGCTTTAAATTAAAAAAAAAATATGTATACGTCGAAGCAGATAATGGGCCGTGTATACAGCAATCTGTTACAGAGAGGGGAAAACAGAAATAAATGCATTTTTTCCTTCCTGCTGAGCTTCCTTCTTGCTCTGTTTCTAGAGTCTGCTGCATGTTTTCTGATGTTTACAGAGTCTGTTGCTTGATATCTATGTTCTGCACAATGGCTAACTACTCATACATACACACACACACACAAACACGCACACACACACACACACACACACACACACACACACACACACACACACACACACACACACACACACACACACACACACACACACACACACATACACACACACAGATATACAAAAAAAAAACACTTTTATCGTCCCTTATGTACTAGAGAAATTTTTGTATTTTCTGTTTTCAGCTAGCCAGTTGTCGGGCTCATGATCACCGTGATAACAGGAGATTACTGAGCCACCGTATTCTGGCGACAACCCAGTCATACACCCTACTGTTTGTCACTATTAAACCATAATTTTTAGAGATCACCTTTTCGAGATACGTATTGTCAAATCAGCTATAACATCTGTAGTTGATGTTTCTCGCATATACGCAGTCTTAATAGTAAGAAGAGCAAGGGAAGACAAATATTGTCCTATGGCTGATTGAAGACATCTTGAAAACAAGAGTGTTTCTATTCACAATTTGTTTGGAAAAATACGTCCTTAAAGCACTGTAAACTTTCGAAATGGTGCTGACCTTTACATACATTTGAAGTTGATCTTATCTCTCAATTTTTTCTCAAAATACAAACACAGGGAGAAAAAAATCAATATTTGTTATTTAATATCTGCTGCATATAAAACAACCGACGCATTGGCCCGCAGTTTCCTCTTTCATGTAAGCCTCTCCTTACAGCTAGATGTTGTGAGGTCTCTGGCCACTGATTCCAATTCGTTCAACCGGTCACATCGTGCGTCACGATAGTTGTGCAAGAGTACATAATACAACTTCACAATAGGGCACAGTTCATTCCCAGCCTCCTGAAGAAAAAACTTCATTTACAATGATTGTCTTTTAAAGAACATTATTCCTAATTGTGGACATCGCTAAGGTATCAGATTGGTCAAGCTTCTGCGTCACTGACTTTGTCTCTTCTGCAGCTGCAGGTGCTTGTGTGTCAATTACAGTAATGTCAGACGAGAATAGTTCTCAATACTCGTCTGGCTTCATTTCATAACACAACATTTTTTCTGTCCCACTGCGGATGACACTGGTATTTTTTTCTTTGTACACTTTAACTTATACTTAGTTTGCAGTATAACAGAGAAAAATATAAAGATTGCAAAATACTCTCCTCCCCCACCAAAAATAAAAAGTTTACTTCAGTGCATCACTCAATTTAGCAGCTGATGAAAATAAAATCGGACTATGGGCTTCGCAGGGGACACATTCAGCTAAAAAAAAAAAAAAAACTTCAGGAAATCTTTTCTTGCAATCCTGAATAAGTCACTTATGCTACCGGTATTGTCTCATGATTACGACCAAGAGTTTGACATAGTGATGCCATGAGATTGAGAACACTCCATATAACTTCAAATAAATACTCTATAAAGACAGCTTCTTTATTTAGCAAGGATATGCAGAGCAATTGCTTGTTGCCTGCCTCTTATCCTCACCAAAATCTTCTACCTCGCTTTGTAAAGTAAGAATCATCAGCAGTGACTTGCCTCCAGAGTGAAGGGCCACTTGGAGGCTGAGGCTCTCTAATAAAACCAGCGTCTTACGTTAGCTTTGAAGTCTCTCTTGTTTGTTTAACCTCACCATCTGCTTCCAAAGCAACACTGAACTGTTCTTCGCTTAATGTAGTCTCTGTGTGAGAATTATGACGATGCTTCAAGGGCATCATTTTCAAAAGATTCACTACCATCTTCATCAAACTTTCTTTAAGGGTAATGAATCCATTGGAGTTTTTTGCCTTGTCACTTTCTCTGGTTTTTCCCATTCTTCTTTATGAGCTTCAAAATAGATCCCTTGATCCCCTTTAATGCATCATCCATCTTTTCTCGTTTCTTCCTCTTTTTTTGCTTTTACTCAGGTTTTCTTTTATATCCATCCGGTACATTGGAATAATGGTTAAGGTTTGATCGCAGTCGCTTAAAGTACGAAAAATTTTATTGATAATAATAATAATAATAATAATAATAATAATAATAATAATAATAATAATAATAATAATAATAATAATAATAATAACAGTAACGTTTAATAATAAAGATAATTATTAATATTATGTTATTATTAAAAAGTCAAGATAATTTTGATCACATATCAACCCTTAAAAATTAGTTCACTTATAAAATGCATCCACAAATGGGCCTACAGCACAGAACTGCCTACGGCATACTAGGACCTTAATCAGGCCCTGGTCCAAATAATGCCGAAAGTCGTAAAAATTTTCCTCTGAAAATTGGATGTTCAGTAATAATGTATTGTTCCAGCCACTGTTCTACGTTAGCCAACAACACATTCATCAACCATTTTTGTGTTGGAAATGCCTGGGAAACAGAACGCATTTTGCTGTGGCAACGAATTTAATTCTAATACTGCCTTGAATTATAACATTTGCACTTGCAGAATAAGCGCATTAAAATTTTTATGTGTGTGCATGTATCTGGGGTTCTACATGTACTAATACTCCACCACACACACACACACACACACACACACACACACACACACACACACACACACACACACACACACACACACACACACACACACACATACACATACACACACACGCACACACAAGCATCTAGATTCACTGGTTTAGAAACCATATATTCTATCGTACAAGCCTCCTGAATTTCTATGTGAGTAAAAGATAATAAACAAGTGAAAAAAAGGAGCTATATAGACATTGCCTATTCCTATAATGAAAAGAATATAAGGAAAGCCTATATCTGAAGAGAGAAGTATATATGGGCAGTCTATTTCAGTAACTGTTTAATTGTTGCCTTGATTTCAATATGAAAATACAGTAAGTTGAGAAGATTCGTAATGTCTTCAGGAAAAACATTTCTTTTTATCAGATCTGAGGAATGAATAGAAAAATTCAGATTATTGGCCGAATGAACAGGTTTTTTTTTTTAATTGTATATCAAAACTGGTAACATCAAATCAGTTTCCCATTAAACTTAAAATTTGATACTGTGGACCAAAACTGGTTTGAGGTATCACATAGTACCAATTATTTTTTTTTACACTTGAATTTACAGGTGTCATCTTGCCTCCGCTTATTTCAAAACTCAAATACACTACCAACCTTCCAAGACGCGACCCACAACAGTCAACTAACACTCAGTTACCTATTGATTACTAACTGGTCAGTGTCCCACAAAGTGAAAATATCCTCCACATTTCTGAACTAATACATACCCACAGCTTTAATCTGGGAAATTATGTCTGTTACACAGTATTCCATATATAATTTGCAGAGTACACGCGAACTGGGATTTTTCATATTTCATTCGAATGTTTTGCTGATAGAAAATATTATTAAATTAAAACATGAATGATAGGCACGCACGATTTTGGTAAAACATCGATTTTTACAACTCTATTGACAATTCGTCCTGACATTTTTGTTTAAAGTTAATATGTGATCGACAGGCACATTGGTACGCTCAAGCATTAGAATCACAAAAAAATGTGATTTTAGATTTACATAAATTACCATAATGAAAGCATAGTTATACAAAGATTTAAGTACTTTTCAGCCATTTTAGGTTACTTTTGGTAAGAGTTTATGAAGCCATAAGAGAATACGAGGAAATAAAGACCTAAAATCATTAATAGATAGAACAGGAAGCCAGTTGCAAACTGACTAAGATAAAAAAAAACCTCGAAAAATGCAAAAAAATTTCCTAATGACCAGAGAACAACTCAACAGTGTAAGAGAGGAACAAGAGGTAGTAAATGCTACAGATATTGAAAAAAAATATAAAAAATTACATCTTCATAGATCAGACACTGACCGTGATCATAGATCTGCTCCTATAGCTAAACATATATTTCACTTTATATAGGTCAATACGTAGATACAGAGTCACGGAAAATTATAAAAAAAAATCGTTTTACTGATGTAAATGCCGAGGACTCGTGACATCCTGGCAGACATCCGCCAATGGTACTTCATTACGTGATGTTTCAGGGTAATTGCGCCGAAACATTTACCGAGTTTTTAATAATATTAGTTGAATGTTGTTTTAGGGAGTACAATTAGCTTTGTATAATGAGATGAAACTAACTTGCACAGTCAATTAGTGTGTTCATCATAAGTCCTGCTGTTAGAATAATGAATTGGTAGAGTGCTTTTTTGTTTTATAAAGAATAATTTGTGTGTGTTGCAGCTGTTGGGAGTCTCCCTCACAACAGTAGTGTCGCTACTGTTTTCTTTCCCCCCTCTCTCCCCTCACTCACCATTCTCCTCTAACTCACCCCTCACCACCTTTTCCCCTCAATCACCCTTCTCCCCACGCTCAGCCATCCATCCTCACTCCACTTCTCTCACTCCGCTCTCCGTTAGCTCCCTCTCTCAATTACCCCCCCCCCTCCTCACTCCACTCTTCTTGCTTTCCCCTCTCCTCTCATTCCCGCATTCACTCTTACTTCCCTCTCTCTCCGCACTCACAAACCTACACTCACTCTTCCACTCTCGCTAACCCGTTCCATCATTCGCGGATCCCCTCCACCCTTTCGCACCCCTCCACCCTGACGCACCCCACCAATCCCCACCCACGCCCACACCCTCCCCTCAGGGACTAGATCAACAAGCTCCTTGCATAGCAAATGCTGCTGCCATTACGTCTGTCTCCAAGGTATGATAGGGGGAGCCACTATGTACAGGCGTGAGGGGGGGGGGCTTCACAGACCCACTCAAAGCTGTCTATACGCCGTGAAAGAGAAACAAACACACACACACACACACACACACACACACACACACACACACACACACACACACACACACACACACACGCACACACACACACACACACACACATACACGTACACACACACACACACACACACACACACACACACACACACACACACACACACACACACACACACACACACACACACACACACACACACACACATGTAATATACAACGTAAAAATTATTTTCTTGATATTGAGAGTTAGGTTCTAAGATGTTGCATGCGATGATTTGATAAACACTCACAAACTACCAAAAAAAGTTAATGTTGCAATGCTCAATCTGCGATTATCAATGACAAAAACAGAGTACAGAGGGAGGAAAAGGAGGAGAAGGCTGGAAGAAAGTAGCCCACCTTCTCTTCCATCCTGGAGCTCTAGCAGTTGTAGTAAATCGAAGACACGGAGACAGAACAATCCCCTTTTAAAAATGGAATTTTGCACGGTAAAAGCTTACATGTTACACACTGAGAGAATTTTTTTTTTTTAATTAAATGTTGACTCTGCCCTTCGTGTTTTTCAATTGCTACTTGTCAGCTTACTGTCTATCTTTCAGCAGGAGCAGTTACAGACAAAAATATTTTATTCTTCTGTATATCACGAAGGACAACATAACCAGAAGCTTGGTTTCTAATACTCATCCCCTTTCAGAACTTCCAGATACAATTACTTAAAAGTTCACAGTAATTATATATAATTTAACGACGTCTTGTTGGAACGCAAGTTATACTCGACAAGATCCAGCACTGAACAACCGTGGACGACGCAGTTAAAAGGTCACCAGAGCAACAGGGAAGAAACTGACGCACACACTTCGCAGCAGCTGCCAATAATGCGTCAGAACGACGAGCATTTAGAATAAAATATATTTTTGTACAGTATTATTCGACGGCTCTGATTTGTCAGAGTCGTCGATTTGCTTAAAATCCTAGAGACATTTTTTTGTCATCAAATGTGCACAGGTAAACAGGACACCTAAATGTCTTTATTAATCAATTTATGTACTGTACACTGATAATTTACTTTACTCTCTATAATAAAGCATTTTAATTGCAATATTAAAGCACATTGCTATATTAATGTATTTAATCACTATGTTAGAGATTAAAGCAGTCTTGTCTGGTGACGACCAGGTGATATGGATTCTAAATGATCATAGCGAAGTCGTACTTTTTAAACCAAATAAGCCAGCCCTTTTGCACCCTTTCAAAATATAGAATACCAAAAAACATCTCTACTCGTCACGAGGCGCCCGAGATGACAGAGTGACGGTCTCTTATATTCATGTCAAAGTAGGCAGCGGGGAATGATTATAAGTAGTTAACTGTCGTGAAGTTTTGAAGAAAATATGTCAGTGTAAATCAGGTATAGGCAGTAAAGAAAACAAGAGAAAGTTGTGAAAGTAAGCCCTCAGGAGTAGGACTAATGTTATAAAACTGATCTAACTCGCGGTCCGGTATAGATACTATGAAACACACAGACCTATCACTATCCAGGAAACACGAGCTTCCAAAGGATTTTATCCTAAGGGCATTCATGAAGTTTATGGGGACAGAAGTAAATGAATCGCGAGAATGTTGTAAGGGATCCACCTAGCAGGAAAAGCCAGCCACAGAATCTTTCTGTCTTGCCACGAGATCCTTAAGGCGACGCGGAGATATTATCATCTTGTCACCTCGCTTGAGGATTCCACGCATTCCATGAATATAATGCCCAAACCGTAAAAAAAAAAAAGAAAAAAAAGAAAGGAAAATAGCCGCTCCCCCCACTCCCCACACACACATATATACACACTCACGCAGCATCCTCCTCTCCCCAGTGAGGTACACACAAACTGCCTTCATCTCCTCGCCGTGGGAGATAAGGCAGATGAGAGGCGGAGCATCATAAGGCTCTAACGCACCTCATTTTGTTGGGGCCACTGCGATGATAAGGAGGGGGGGCAGGCTCGCTTCATTAGTTACTCTGCTATATCATCTCAGCCATGGTTATTGTGCTGCAAGAGGAGTCTGATACAAGGTGGAATGTATTGTGGGCTCGCTACCTGGTGGAATGCTTATCCCTACCAGGTGGAATGTGCACCACATTCTGTACAAGGTAGAATACACTTTAGATTCTAAACGTGTTGTAATGTAAACGGGATTATGTGGTACTGTCTATTGTATTCACTACGAATTACAATATACACTGGATTTTCTGCATGGTATAATAAAACGTACGCCAATGTTAATTTTTAGGAAGAATATTTTGTTAGTGGTATATCGTGAAGGACCTGTCTAGTTGGGCCAGCGGGCCTGCTGCAGTGTTCCTCCTTTCTTATGAGTTGGGTGCCGTCGCACGTCAGGTGTTGCTTTGTTGTGGGATGTGATGATGAGGTGTGGTCTAGACCCTTTTTATGCCTTCTTTTGATGTATTACTTTTATAGTTCCTTGATAATGTGAGAAGTCACTAAAGCGCTTGGAATTTCACTATTCTTTCACAGTGGATGTTTTGCATATTCTGAAATCACCGGTTTACTGTGATCTTATTGCACACATATACACATATACACACACACACACATATATATATATATATATATATATATATATATATATATATATATATATATATATATATATATATATATATATATTTATATATATATATATGTATGTATGTATATATATATATATATATATATATATATATATATATATATATATATATATATATATATATATATATATATATAACAAAACCGACCGTATCCCACCGAGGCAGGGTGTCCCAAAAATTTAGTAATTTATACAGAAGGATTTACTAGCCCCTTGCTCCCAGCATTTTAGTCGCCTCTTATGACATACGTGACTTACAGAAGAAGAATGTTTTTCCACTTTCCCATATGTGTGTGTGTGTACTCACCTATTTGTACTCACCTATTTGTGGTTGCAGGTGTCGAGCCACAGCTGGCCCCGCCTCTTCGCTGATTGCTACTAGGTCCTCTCTCTCCCTGCCCCATGAGCTCTATCATACCTCGCCTTAAAACTATGTATGGTTCCCGCCTCCACTACGTCACTTTCTAGGCTATTCCACGGCCTGACTACTCTATGACTGAAGAAATACTTCCTAACATCCCTTTGATTCATCTGAGTCTTCAACATCCAATTGTGACCTCTTGTGTCTGTGTCCCTTCTCTGGAGCATCCCGTCTTTGTCCACCTTGTCTATTCCGCGCAGTATTTTATATGTCGTTATCATGTCTCCCCTGACTCTCCTGTCCTCCAGTGTCGTCAGGCCGATTTCCTTCAACCTTTCTTCGTAGGACAATCCCCGTAGCTCTGGGACTAGTCTTGTTGCAAACCTTTGCACTTTCTCTAATTTCTTGACGTGCTTGACTAGGTGTGGGTTCCAAACTGGTGCTGCATACTCCAGTATGGGCCTGACGTAAATGGTATACAGAGTCTTAAACGAATCCTCACTGAGGTATCGGAACGCTATCCGTAGGTTTGCCAGGCGCCCGTATGCTGCAGCAGTTATCTGATTGATGTGAGCCTCAGGAGATATGCTCGGTGTTATACTCACCCCCAGATCTTTTTCCTTGAGTGAGGTTTGCAGTCTTTGGCCATCTAAACTACATTGTGTTTGCGGTCTTCTTTGCCCTTCCCCAATCTTCATGACTTTGCATTTGGCAGGGTTAAATTCAAGGAGGCAGTTGCTGGACCAGGCTTGTAGCCTGTTCAGGTCTCTTTGTAGTCCTGCCTGCTCCTCATCCGATTTGATTCTTCTCATTAACTTCGCATCATCTGCAAACAAGGACACTTCTGAGTCTATCCTTTCCGTTATGTCGTTCACATATACCAAGAACAGCACAGGTCCTAGGACTGACCCCTGTGGAACCCCGCTTGTCACAGGCGCCCACTCTGACACCTCGTCGCGTACCATGACTCGTTGTTGCCTCCCTGTCAGGTATTCTCTGATCCATTGCAGTGCCTTTCCTGTTATGTGTGCCTGATCCTCTAGTTTTTGCAGTAACCTCTTGTGAGGAACTGTGTCGAAGGCCTTCTTGCAGTCCAAAAATATGCAGTCGATCCACCCCTCTCTCTCTTGTCTTACTTCTGTCACCTTGTCATAAAACTCTAGTAGGTTTGTGACACAGGATTTTCCTTCCCTGAAACCGTGCTGGTTGTCAATTATACACTTGTTTCTTTCCAGGTGCTCCACCACTCTCCTCCTGATGATCTTCTCCATGACCTTGCATACTAAACACGTTAGTGATACAGGTCTGTAGTTTAGTGCCTCATGTCTGTCTCCCTTTTTAAAAATTGGGACTACATTTGCCATTTTCCATACCTCAGGGAGTTGTCCAGTTTCAAATGATGTGTTGAAGATCTTTGTTAATGGCTCACACAATATCTTTGCTCCCTCTTTAAGGACCCATGGAGAGATGTTGTCTGGTCCCACTTCCTTTGAGGTGTCAAGTTCGCATAGCAGCTTCTTCACCTCCTCCTTGGTTATATGTACCTCATCCAGCACTTGCTGGTGTGCCCCCTTGTTCTGATTTCCTGGAGTCCTACTGGTTTCCACTGTAAATACCTCTTTAAATCTTGTGTTGAGCTCCCTACATACCTCTCGGTCGTTTCTTGTGAATTCCCCATCACCCTTCCTCAGTCTGATTACCTGGTCCTTGACTGTTGTTTTCCTCCTGATGTGGCTGTACAACAGCTTCGGTCAGTCTTTACTTTTGATGCTATGTCATTTTCATATTGTCTCTGAGCCTCCCTTCTTATCTGTGCATATTCGTTTCTGGCTCTTCGGCTAATCTCTTTATTTTCCTGAGTTCTCTGTCTTCTGTACCTTTTCCATTCTCTAGTACACCTAGTTTTTGCCTCCCTACACCTTTGGGTGAACCAAGGACTCGTTCTGTTCTTCCCATTATTTCTGTTTCCCTTAGGAACAAACCTCTCCTCTGCCTCCTTGCATTTTGTTGCCACATAGTCCATCATTTCTTGTACTGGTTTTCCTGTCAGTTCCCTCTCCCACTGAATGTCTTGAAGGAAGTTCCTCATGCCTGAGTAGTTCCCCCTTTTGTAGTTTGGTTTTTCCCAGCCTATTCCTGCTACTCTCTCCACTTGGAGCTCAACTATGTAGTCAAAGCACAGAACCACATGATCACTAGCTCCCAGGGGCCTTTCATACATGATACCCTCGATGTCCGAACTACTCAAGGTGAACACAAGATCCAGTCTTGCTGGTTCATCCTCTCCTCTCCCTCTGGTAGTGTCTCTAACATATTGATGCATGAGGTTTTCCAGTACCACAGCCATCATCTTGGCTCTCCATGTTTTGGGACCCCCATGGGGCTACAGGTTTTCCCAGTCAATCTCCTTGTGATTGAAATCACCGATAACTAGTAACTTTGCTCCCCCCATGTGTGCTTTCCTGGCCACCTCGGCTAGTGTGTCGATCATTGCTCTGTTGCTCTCATCATATTCTTCTCTTGGCCTCCTGCAGTTCTGTGGTGGGTTGTACATTACTGCAATTATCACCTTATGTCCCTCAGACTGGATTGTTCCTACCAAGTAGTCCCTTTCGCCCGTGCCATCCATTCCTTCCATTTTCTTAAAACCCCACTGGTTTTTAATGAGCAGTGCAACTCCTCCTCCCCCTCTCCTCCCTCTGTCTTTCCTGAGGATTTGATATCCGGATGGAAAGATTGAATCTGTTATTATTCTGGTTAGTTTTGTTTCTGTGAGTGCTATTATGTCTGGGGATGTCTCCTTGATTCTTTCGTGCCACTCCTCATACTTGTTTGTTATTCCATCTGCATTTGTATACCACACCTTCAACTTCTTTTCTAAGACTGGTCTGGGAGGTGTATTGGGGTTGGGGAAGTGGGAGACCTGGTAAGGAACTATGGGTTGTTGCTGTGGGGGTGGAGTTTGTAATGTAGTGGGTGGGGGCATTGGATGTGGCATGGGTGTTTTGATTTAGAGTGTTTGGTTGCACTGGGGTTGACCTGGTTGGGAGGCTTCTATAGGAAGTTGTGAGGGAGGCTGTATTTGATCTTCTTCCTGGGTCTGGGATCTCCTGTCTGTCTTCTCCATCCCCTCTCTTTCCTCCTTTCGCCTTTGTATCATCTCTCTCAGTTTCTGCCTTTCTTCTTGTGTTCTGTCGCGGTCGAGATACACCTTCCTGTATGCCGGCATGTCCCTTAATCGTGCTTTCTCCTGCAGGATCCTGTTCCGAGTCGCTTCTGCCTTGAAGGTCACTTTCACTGGCCGGGTTCTTTTTTTTACAAACCCCCCTATTCTCTGAAAATTTTCCAGCTGGGTCATGTCGTCTTCTCCTATTGCTTTCATGATGCTTTCAATTGCTTTTTTTCCCTTGTTTTCTTGCTTCATATGTTTCCCCTTCAACTTCCTGGAGCCCATACACAAAGACTGACCTCACCCTTTCATTCTCCCACTGCATATCCCTGTGTATCCCCTCATTTAATTTGGTTTCCTCCACTGCAGCTTTCCTTTCTTCAGTTTCACTGGCTAATGTACTTGGGCTCAGTGGCCTGTCATTTTCCCTTCTTGGTTTTCCTTGGGCTCTGTTGTTGTCTGTTAGGGCCTCCACATAAAGCTTAGCTCTTTCATTTACTACAGTCTCCTCTGATAGAGCCTCTCCATGCAGTTGTGCTCCTTCTTTCCCTACTGTCCCCTTATTTGTGGCTGAGGTAGCATTCTCTGTTGTCAATCCCAAAATGTTCTTTAGTTCTTTAGGCTGTTTCAGATTTTTCAGTTCCTCTTCTAAACTCTGTATCCTAGCCTCTGCTGCTTTGACATGCACCTCCCACTTCCTGCTTTCCATATCTATCCTCTCTTCCATTCTCATGTTAAGTTCTTCTAGTTTCTTTTCCCATTCATGATCCCTTTTTATGAGCTCTGCTGCCCAATCTTCCTTTGCAGTTTCCTCCTCCTGTCCCTTGGTTTTTCTTGTTGCTCTCTGGCAACCCATTTTTGTTTTATCCTGATTGCCTCAGAGTGGGAAACCTATGTAATTCTGTATGTTATGTTAGTAGTGTGTATGTCAGAGTGTGGGGGGGGAGGTAGTGGAGGAACTGTGGCTATGTGGGAGAGGAGTGGGGAGGGGTGGGGAGGGGGAGTGAATGGGGGAGGAGAGGATGAACGGGAGTCAGTGAAGTGAGATGTCGGTGGTGGGGGGGTGTGTGTGTGTGTGTGTGTGTGTGTGTGTGTGTGTGTGTGTGTGTGTGTGTGTGTGAGTGTGTGTGTGTAATTTTGTGTGAAATTATGTGTGGGTTTATTATGTACTGAAAGGTAGGTGGCTTGTGCGCTGTAATGTAGTCTCAGTGGTCCTTTGCTGCCCACAACTTCTTGTGACCTGACCCACAACCTCCTGGGACTTGACCCACACGTACTTACAGTGTGTGTGTGTGTGTGTGTGTGTGTGTGTGTGTGTGTGTGTGTGTGTGTGTGTGTGTGTGTGTGTGTGTGTGTGTGTGTGTGTGTGTGTGTGTGTGTATGTGTGTGTGTGTGTGTGTGTGTGTGTGTGTGTGTGTGTGTATATATGTGTGTGTGTATATATATGTGTGTGTGTGTGTGTGTGTGTGTGTATATATGTGTGTGTGTATATATGTGTGTGTGTATGTGCGTGTGTGTGTGTGTGTGTGTGTGTGTGTGTGTGTGTGTGTGTGTGTGTGTGTGTGTGTGTGTGTGTGTGTGTGTGTGTGTGTGTATTCGCCTAGTTAGTTACCATTTTGTCCTAGTACAGGTGTGTGTGTGTGTATGTGTGTATGAGGGGGAGATACTGTTAATACATACCAGTAATTCTGGGTTATAAAAAGCGGAAATTGCTACTAGGGTCTAAAGCTTCTATGAGTGTCTGCCCTTGTGTGTGTGTGTGTGTGTGTGTGTGCGAGGGAGGGATGGTTAGGGGGGGGGTAGGTGGTGTGTGTGTGTGTGTAATTATGTGTCGAATTATGTGTGGGTTTATTATGTGTCTGAAAAGTAGGTGGCTTGTGCTTGGAGTGTAATGTGGATTCTCAGTGGTCGCTTGTGTCCACAGCCTCTTGTGACCTGACTCCCACCCTCCTACGACTTACACTCACCTACTTACAATGTTACTTACGCCTGACCTGCCACCTAGCTTACAGTAAGTTAATTGCCTTGTTCAATGGATTACCAATTGCTATTCCTTATTGAATACTTGAGTGCCTATTCTTTATCGTGCTATGAGAGTTAGACCATTCACATTCAGCTTGGCGGTTAATTGGAACCTGGAACCCCACACCCAAACAACCACTCATAGGTGGATACAGTACTTGTAGTGCAGCTGTAGCAGCCTGTAGATTGTCCAGCTCGATGTGACGTCCTGGTGTAGATCCAGCTCGATGTGACGTCCTGACGTAGATCCACCTCAATTTCTTCTCGTTAATAATGTACCCTATTCACTGTATTTCTCTCACTGGTCACACGATTGTTTCACTTTATTATCTTTCTTGGGTGACACTTGACAACGTCGCCTTACCACCCACACTAGCCTGCCCACTCTGCGCCACAACGTTTTTATTTTCTAGATCACTTACAAAATTGTGGCTCTCCCCACACTTATGTGGCTCAGGCAGATTAAAAATCACTTCTAGGATTGTTCACTACGCTGACACACTTAGCAACCCTTGCAGAACACTTGGGTAGCCCTCAAAAACACTTATATTCCCGGAGCACGGAAGGCGTGACTTGCGCGCTCGCTGTCCCTACTGTGTGTGTGTGTGTGTGTGTGTGTGTGTGTGTGTGTGTGTGTGTGTGTGTGTGTGTGTGTGTGTGTGTGTGTGTGTGTGTGTGTGTGTGTGTGTGTGTGTGTGTGTGTGTGTGTGTGTGTGTGTGTGTGTGTGTGTGTGTGTGTGTGTGTGTGTTATATCTTCGAAATTGGTCATCCTGTGTTATTTAACTATTGTAAGAGAATATGTTCATCACTTAATATTATAGCGCGAAAGTCCCCGTTTATAGCTAAAATAGAGACTTTCGACGTTATATTGTTATCTGTTAATATATGAAAAATACCATGGTATTATCGCTATTATCACTATTATCACTATTATCACTATTTTGTTATTATCACTATTTTGTTATTATCACTATTTTGTTATTATCACTATTTTGTTATTATTATCACTATTATTTTACTATTATTGTTAGGTAGGATTTCTTGTGTATATAGAGTAGAGTTTAAGTCTCGGAACCATTCGGTGAATTGTTCAATTGTTTATGAATGGTTTTGAAAACCGACAAGTTGAAGAATTGAGACACTTATGCAACACATGGGAATCTTTATTGAAGAAACGTTTCGCCACACAGTGGCTTCATCAGTCCAATACAAAGTAGAAATGGGTAAGTGGAGTAGAAGTTTCTTCAATAAAGATTCCCATGTGTTGCATAGTGTCTCAATTCTTCAACTTGTCGGTTTTCAAAACCATTCATCACTTCTGTCAGACACTGCAACATCATGGAATCTTGGTACAAAGACTTCAACGCTTGCCCAACCTTTGGACGACGACCTACTTACACTAGTGGCAGGTCCCACTGTGATCTCACCTCCTCCTGCTTCAACTCATCTCACCGCAGTATATAAGCCACCTCTCTGGCCCTATGCTGCACTTCCTACAAGAGTGATGGACTGAACACATCGATTCCAGGTTGAGGGACTGATTACCTCGAACTTCTACTCCACTTACCCATTTCTACTTTGTATTGGACTGATGAAGCCACTGTGTGGCGAAACGTTTCTTCAATAAAGATTCCCATGTGTTGCATAAGTGTCTCAATTCTTCAATTGTTTATGTCCGGCTGACTGACGTTGGGTCAGGTGATCCAACCTGACGACGCGTCAACAGACTGGCAAGTAGTCAGTCTGCTCCCAGCTCTAGCCCTGACAACTGATCGTATATTGGCTCTTACGGTGTACAGTTTGAATGGTTTTGAGAATTGGACTCTAGAGCTGACTCAGTTTGTTCCTCATTGCTCTGAAAGATTCTTTTGATATTTATATTCTTGGTCAGTTCAGTAATCCATAGAGATACTTTACGGCCAGATTCAAAGGTCTTGTTAAATCTTGTACCTTTTGTATTTTGAGTTTACAGTCTTGTTAAGACAAAGACGTAAATGTTATTGAAAACTGAATTACAGGAAGAATAATTAAACTTCCTTATTAATGTGACATTTCCATGATTTTGAACTAAATGTATATGGTAAATTTATTGTACAAAGTATTAAGTTACATTAACTACAAAGAGAAGATAAAGTATTGTATTTAAATACTTTAATAAATTTGAATATTATTCTATGGAGTTTCCCAGTTGAAATTATTTCCCCTAGACTCTAAAATACCTATAACTCGGATCCAAAAATCTTGTTGCATAAGAAATAAATGGTAACAGGCCACATTCTGAAGTTCTTTAAAAAATTTCTTATTCGCAACAGTGTGTGTGTGTGTGTGTGTGCGCGTGCACGTGTGTGTGTGTGTTTTTCATTTCTGAATAAACCATATTATTTAATGCTACTACATTCAAGCCTCTCACTGTTTCTAATTGTCTACATGTGTATTAGCATTTATTACTTAAAGAAAATAGTTTGTGCTGTGTGGAGAGAACTGCCCCTATGCGTGTTATATTCCTACCTTCCACACACGGTTTCACCCTGGGTACTAATGCCTGTTTGGGTAGGAATTTATACAAAGGAGATTCGAAAGGCCTTCTGAGCAGCAGTTACTCCATTTTCCAGGTAGGACTCTCCGGTACCTGCAGGAAGTGATTAAGGGATTAGTCACTAGTTAAATACTGGACCACGGTAGCAGCGACAGGTCACCTGCAGGTGCTAATAGTCAAGATACATGAATTAAGTCAGGTGTAGAAACAATGAGCAGTGTACATAGAGGTATATTAGTTTTCAGATGTAGGTATATCGGTACTCGTGTACATATACATGAATTCATCCTGTCATATATATAATCTGGTTTAATCGAAAAAGTTCCTGTTCCAAATATATATATTTATGATTAATACAAATTTAACTTTTCCCCCATTTATTGACATAAAAATTAATTGCCTTCCAGTGAGTTAGTCAAACATGATCTGTTAGTTCCATTATCCAGTTCGGATTATCCATTAAATTTTTAAATTTCAGCTATGAATTTATCTAAATTTGCCATGATTTGAGATTTTTGAATATATGTTTCTGTAATCGAAATTTATATATCATATCTATATTAGTGAGTTCGTTGCTGATTTCACGAATTTTGTGCTTATGATAGTGAAGATTGTAGATGAATGGTTCAGAGAACCAACACGTTGACAAATTAGACACATGTGCAACTCCTGGGTATCTTTATTGTCGGTTCTGTGAACCATTCCTCTACAATCCTGTCAGACACTGCAACTTCTTGGGATCTTAATACTTGGGAATTCTTCACTTGCCTAACCCTTGGGCACGACCTACTTCCACACTGAACAAATGTGACACCACCTACGACTGCTGCACCTCTCCTGCCTACGGTTTATAAGCTCCTTCTCCGCAAATATGCCGTATTCTATTCAAGATTGATGGACTGACCACATCGACTCAAGGTTGAGGGACTGATTACCTCATCCTCCTTCCGTTCTTCAAGTTTCTTCTTTGTATGGACTGATGAAGCCACTGTGTGGCGGAACGTTTCCTCTATAAAGATACACAGGAGTTGCACATGTGTCTAATTTGTCATGATAGTGAAGAAATGACAAGTGTCACGGTATGTTCGTTCGCGTTTGTGATATCGTGCACAGTCACGCCATTAGGCGTCATAGCTCCTGGATTCCCCTCCTAACCAATATCAACTGGATTTAATGATTCCTGGCCTTCTGGATGTGTCCATATGTATGCAAGACAGTATTTTAAGAAATAAATGCAATTCCCGTTCACGCTCATTAAGTTACTGAAAGTATTCCCTCCACTAAGTTTGTTTTAAACTTGAAAATAAAAACAGTAGCAAAACTTGTCAACGAACTCAGAGCCTCTCGAATAACATTGCCCCCTTTTGTAATGCAAAACATTCACGCCTCTAATTCTACTAACTCTACAGGCAAACTCTGCGAGGAAAGGGGCAGCAAAGGAAACACATTTTTATTTTCCTTTTTGCTAACAACTGCAACTTGTCAATCGGCCGTAATGAGCTGTTTCAGGGGGTGTTATTCCAGCGTCGCCGGCTTTGAGGGTACCTACGTCAGAGTCCAGAAGGTTGGCGGAAGGGGACAGGAAAGGAGAGGATGGCGTACGAAGGCAGTGAAGGATTCGGCTGGTGTAGTGAACAGTGATTATCATTTTCAGGTCACAGGAACAGCAATGTTCATAATGTCCTGTCGTCATTGGTGAAGTTTGCGTTATGTTCATCAGGCATTGTACCTATAACAGTACACCTATGCATTCATAGGCGAGCAGAGACAGCAGGTGCAAGAAGAATTGTCCATAAGTCTTTCCTTAAGCAGAAACTGAATACGGGAGCTGCTGCTTTTGAGCTGAGGCCTTACATTACTGAGCCACAAGTATATTAGAATTTTACTCTAGCTGCCTAACATAACAAAGAGCTAAATACTGAACATCCTTTTTACTGGTCTGCTGCATATTACTTCCATGTCTCTTGCAAGCGTGAGGCGCAATCTCTGTCCTGGATAATACAAGAGCAGTGCGAAAAAAATCGGTAAAATACATTTAGTGTCCAGTCCCTGCAGTTCTCTTGGGACTTCAATTATTTAAACATCTTACTGTTGAGAGAATCAAAACACAAGCTAAAAGAAAGAAATAGCTAAATATAATAGAGTGAGCTTCGAGCAGCTGCCTAACAGTGTCTTTTACCGCCTTCAGAGCGCTCAGTCAGCTTACTGAAGTTCTGCAGTGTCCACATTGTGATGAATAAGTCGCTTGCATTTGTGCATTTATTCCTCAAATGATCAGTTCGTTGGAGGCAATTTGCTTCTCGCAGACTAACAAATCTACTTTCTAGCACACCCATGGCTCCAAAACATCCATAAAATCACCCAAAAATTTCAAGACAGCAAAGATCATAAAACACTTACCCTCTCAGAATATCAACCATTAAAATATGTAAACACCCACGATCTCATGAAAAGGAAAACCCATCGTCCGCCCTATTTCTTGATCGCCTACGATCCCATCTAACTATGAATTAACCGACCACAATTATTCCAACTACTTCCATGCTCCCTATTACATACACCGGTGTATATACGGCCTGCACACCTTTCCGTAATGCGATAACCACTTGGGAACGAGCAAAAGACAGCAAAAAAGTATATTATTATATTTCTGTCACCAAAAATAAACTGGTATTTGCAATATATATAGCCTATATGCAATGAGGGAAATGCAAGCATAAGACACGGTGATCAATGATGCAAATGCAAGCACAAGACACGATACACAGTGACGACCAGCAGGGAAGGCAAGTTTACCAAAGTTGTTTCATGAGTGTACCACATCGCTTCACAGCTCTGGCGGGCTTCATGGTGATTAGATGGTTGAACGGGGCCCCTGATCGTTATACTCTTAACACTTGGTTCGCTGGTCGGGAGACATGCCTATGTGGATGTGTGACATACGTCTAATAAAATATAGGTAACAAACTTTTAGCATGCAACATTCCCCAAAACACTCTTCGCTACTTTTTTTTCCATCACGACCCACGTCCATTTTCCATTACGACCCATGCCAGCCATTGGCTGGCGGAGGCACTGGATGGCGAAACGTTTTCAAAATAACGGTACCCATATGTTGCCCAAATGTCTCATTTATCAACCTGTAGGTTTTCCCAGATTATTTACACAACCTCTCGAATCCTCAGGCAACCTTGGGTTTCCGATTCCACGTTTTCAACCTACCTAATAATTTTTACATAAAATTTATATTTTTTCAGATCCACGAAATTCATTTTGTTACGCGTCTCAAATTCCTCTGCCATTATTACGTTACCTTGCACCCTCCACAGCGATGTAGGCACATAATCGTTAACAACATCCTACACCTGTACACCCTCCTAGACAGATCACGTCGACTTGACAACGACCTTACCAAGACACTCAAGCACCGTTCCTACTCCTACGTCTGATTTACACCCACAAAGACGCCTGACGACCACCTGACAACGACCCTGACGACGCACGACCCACACGGCATCCTATCGCATTTACTCTGCGATATTTATTTGGGAAGATTTTTAAAACAGTCCAAATGTTATTAATTTATTTGTCAGGGGAAAATGAGCGCGGCCTGACGAGAGCCAGGATCTATTTGTTATTTTAATGAAATTGCTCTGGAAATTCAATTTTAAAATTTCACTAATGGCAACATAAACAGTATTGCAGTATATATGTCATTAAACTCGGTTTAAATTTTACATTTTTTGGTCGTCTCTGCATTAAGATCCATACGAACTACAGAGACAACAATGTGTAGGAAACGCAATCAGAATAACTGAATGAAACGGTCTAAAATTGAAAGGATTCTCAGTAATTTAGTAATATAAATATTTCACGCAGGAGCGCGGACACACACACA
>NC_091307.1:17790747-17805747 GCF_038502225.1 Cherax quadricarinatus
TGCACAGTTCCAAAATTTTTCTTATCATCTCAAACTTGCCTTCATTCTTAAAATTTGGATTAATATTCACTAGTATCCAGTCGTATAATATTTTGAATTATCTTAATCATACATACATATATATTTCGTGCCGAATAGATAAAACTGGTTAATTAGGAAGAACTCATTTAAAATTAAGTCCTTTCTAAAATTTAAAGATATATTTCTTTTCACTTATATAAATGTATATTAATGTAAAATTAATTTTCTACCACATATGTATATATATATATATATATATATATATATATATATATATATATATATATATATATATATATATATATAATGTCGTGCCGAATATGTAAAACTGGTCAATTAGCAAGAACTCATTTAAAATTAAGTCCTTTCTAAAATTTTCTCTTATAAGTTTAAAGACGTATTTTTTTTATTAATGTTAATGTAAAAAAATTTAATTTTGCACCAAAAGGAACTTAGAAAACTTACCTAACCATATTATAACAAGAAAAATTTATTTTAGCCTAACCCAACTAAATATATTTTAGATTTGTTTACAATAGTTTAATACTAAACAAACACAGTGAAATATATTTTTTTCGTTAGGTTCAGAATGATTTTGGCGAAATTATTGAATACACAAATTTTCACAATATTTCACTGTGTTTGTTTAGTATTAAATTACTGTAAACAAATCTAAAATATGTTTAGTTGGTTTAGGTTAAAATAAATTGTTCTTCTTATAATAAGGTTAGGCAAGTTTTCTAAGATTCTTTTGGAGTAAAATTAAAATTTTTTACATTAACATTAATGAAAAAAATATATCTTTAAACGTATAAGAGAAAATTTTAGAAAGGACTTAATTTTAAATGAGTTCTTGCTAATTGGCCAGTTTTACATATTCGGCACGACATATATACATATATATATATATATATATATATATACATACATATATATATACATATATATATATATATATATGCAAGCAATCGTAGACGGGAGATCTTAACTATGTAGGACAAGCTACGGGGGAGGGAGAGGGGGTGGAAATCTTTAGCTCAAGTACTTTCACACTTCTCAGTGAGTCATCAGGAGCTGTGCAATGTTGCAAGGGAGCAACCACGGTTACCCTTAGTCTAAGGTAACCGTGGACGGTGACACCTACGCTACTCTGAGACCTCTCCCCCTGCTTTAGTTGCTCCATTGCAACATTGCATAGCTGCTGATGACGCACTGAGAAGTGTTTTAGTACTTGAGCTAAAGATTTCCACCCCCTCCCCTGTGGCTTGTCCTGCAGGGGATGGGGTGGAAATATATATATATATATATATATATATATATCTATATATATATATATATATATATATATATATATATATATATATGTCGTGCCGAATAGGCAGAACTTGCGATCTTGGCTTAAATAGCAACGCTCATCTTGCCATATAGGACAAGTGAAAATTTGTGTATGCAATAATTTCGCCAAAATCATTCTGAACCAAACGAAAAATATATATTTCACAGTCTTTGTTTAGTATTAAATTACTGTAAACAAATCTAAAATATATTTAGTTGGGTTAGGCTAAAATAAATTGTTCTTGTTATAATAAGGTTAGGTAAGTTTTCTAAGATTCTTTTGGTGCAAAATTAAATTTTTTTACATTAACATTAATGAAAAAAAACATATCTTTAAACGTATAAAAGAAAATTTCAGAAAGGACTTAATTTTAAATGAGTTCTTGCTGATTGACCAGTTTTACATATTCGGCACGATATATATATATATATATATATATATATATATATATATATATATATATATATATATATATATATATATATATATATATATATATATATATACATATATAAAATAGGGAGGTACCACCTCTAGACCTGTCCTAGGGACCCTCATCCTCAGAGAAAAGAATAAACTTGCTTCAGGGAAAATTCAAGGTTCTCCCTGAAGCTGTTTGAGAATTTTCTCCTACCACCCCCTATATTTAATATATATTTTATTTAAAAGACAAAATACATTGACAAAATATTCACAAAGATACAGTAGAAAGTAAAACAACATAGGTAACTCAGAGCTACATCTCGAATACTTCGTCCAGCTCCCAGGCGGTGGGCCGCGTGCCCAGAATACTACAGGCATTTCCTCTCTGGATCGCAACACTGAGTCTCCGAAAGAGGAAGCTGGTCGCCCTGTGGTCCTTGGTTTCTATGATGAGATTTTCACCCAGCTCTTTGAGGAACTTTAGAGCACACTTTCCCCATGCTCCAAGGGTCTCCGACCCTATTGGGATGAAGTTATAGCAAGGGGGAAGGCCTTCATATTTGCGGATCTTCTGGGTCTCCCTGTGGCTGGCAGCTCCACCCCCTTCCACTACGGAGTATGGCAAGTATGTGTCTGCCAATGTGGCGGCACAGGTGTAGTCCCAGGCAATCTGCTTTCCATCCTTCCAAGGTAGCATAGTGGCTCCATCAGGACGCTTTTGACTTCCGTCAGACCTCTGCACTTGGGGTTCCCGTTGAGCTGGGCAACGGGCTGTGGCGAGGCTTCTCTTTATGATGTCATTGACCTCCTCATGTCTGGCATACTTCCCTTCTGCTGTGTGACACACGAGACCAAGAAGTCCAAATTCATCAGTTGTCGCCCTGCCGCAAATACACCTATGTTCGGTGAGGATGGGAGCGGCTAGGCGAAGAGCAACACCAATCCGAATGGCCTGTGGGTCTAGTCGAGTGCCCAAGGAGGAATTGGGAACAACTAATAGGAAATCTCCAGAGTGTGGTGCCTTCACTGCCAGGAGGCGAGCTTTGTCCTTTCCTGAGGCGTTGGAGAGCATTGTGTTGGCGATTTTTTCCATGATCGGTTTGTCCCAGTGGGACTGTTTGTGTTCTTTGGGAGGAGCTGGTCTACTGGAGGAATCTGTAAGGATGTCCCACCGAATCGCTGCTTCAGTAAACCTGGGGTCTTGAGCTCCTACCACGTCTCTCTAGCGTTCGGGAACAATCTTCTTGACTAATGTACTGGAAGCCAAACACGAAAACAGAAATTCAGGTAAAGCAACATGCGTTGCTTTGCGCACCCCTATACCTCCCAGTCGCACTGGGAGGGTTGCCTGATTCCATTGCTCATCCTCTAGTGACAGGCTCAGTGCCTTCTTAAAAGTTCATCTCAGGTGTGCGTCATATTCGTCGAGTGTTGGGTTGTCAAAAGTGGGTGCACACCTCAAGAAGTAAGTAAGTCTTGGAATAGTAAGGTACCTTGTGAGGAGATACAGAGTATCATGGGCATCAAGATTGCTTATTCTCTCCTTTCTCATCAGGTCATTCAATTTGTCCTTGAGGACAGTGTCGATGGGCTGGTGACCCAGCGGTGCTCCCAAGAGGGTACTCTTGGACGGAATGGTAGTAAAGACTTCCGGGAGGATTCCTCGCACAGCATTGATTATTTCCTGGTTCGCTGTGATGATTTCACACTTGGAGGGATTGAGGATGAGTCCCAAGTCTTCTCCCTTTGTTTTCACCAGTTGTAGATCCCCTATATATATATACATGTATATATATATATATATATATATATATATATATATATATATATATATATATATATATATATATATATATATATATATATATATATATATATATATATATATATATATATACAGTGTGCTATTTTCTGAATCATGAAGCAAATATCTATTTCGTTCTGCCTGCGTCTCTTTCGACTTTGAAAATATTATTTGTCAAGCTGTATTAAGTAGTGATGGCATTCTCTAATTATAAAAAAAATATTCTACTTTTATCATCTACTGAAGGTAGTATATCATCTTTACATGCTCTAAAGATTATCTTTCATTATACATGTGATCTTATATACTTAATACATTTTATCCACACTGTCTTAGAGTTTTCTCGTTATTTCGTTTTAACAAAGTTAAGATATTGTTCCCCCTCAATAGTTCGTGTTTCATTCTCGAATCTCTTACCCATTTCCTCGACATATGTTTGTATCTAAATTCACACATGATCAGTAATTACGAGAGGAGACTTATGACGACGTATCGGGTCGTCCTGGACCATTGTCAAGTCACTAGCAGCGAGTACAACAGAGAAAACCAGAAGACAGGTCTGGAGTGACTTGACAACTATCGACAACAAACCGAAATGTCGTCATAATATTTATTTGCAAAGGATGGATTCTTCGTGAATTGTTCCAGTCACAATAGTGTGACATATATCTGAATGTTCGATTCCCGTTAATTTGCTAATTTCTCGATGTATCTTTTCAGAGCTCCCACTTTGCATTTTGGCAGTCTGTAAACATAGGTTTTATATATAAAAATTAAAGTTTACCTTAAACTGAGCAATGATATGGTTTCTCAGGTCTAATTTTTCACCTGCATCAACAGGAATAAATTAGTCTCAAAATATTTTTACATGACGTTTGAGTCATTACCTTGTCAGGAAATTATCCTCGATTATATCAGTAAATCTTTTTGACTCAAAATCTCATGATATAGCGCTCCAATTGATCTTTAGATTATTAAAATTACCATGTTTATTATACCATTGCTATCTACATAATTTAGAATTTGTCATATGAAAGAGTATTAGTATTCATTACTTTTGTGGTCAGTCTATGAATAACTGTAACAACAGTTTTATCATTTAGAAGTTAATAAATATTGTATGCTGCTTCTGAAATCTAGATATATTTAATTCTTGTTCATACACACCAATCAAGAGAGGTTTCTTGATTCTGGTGAGGGGCTCTTGATCCAGGGAATTGCATCTGTTCTCCAGTTTTCTGAATTAAGCCTGAGTACCTTCCATCCCCCCACAGGCGCTGTACAATCCTACGGGTTTAGCGCTCCCCATGATTACAGTAATAATATAATTGTTCATACAAAGCAAAACCTGAAATTCTCTGATATATGCAATCACTATTGAAGGTGCAGTAGCTAGAGGGAGAAAAGGTGCCATGAAAATGGGCCTGTATCATAATTATCAATATTTCATTCGGAGTTATGGTGGTTAAGATCTCAGAATAAGAGGGTTAAGAGGTGGGAGTGCAAGAACACTGCTACGATGACATTAAGGAAAACGAGTATATATATGTATGTATGTATATATACATATATATGTACATGTGTTGCTTGAGGTGTTGCTTGAGGAATGGCTCAAAATCCCCCTGGATACTGTTCAAGTGCTATATGAATCAATTCCTCGACGAACTGGTGTTGTTATATATATACATACATATAGTATATATATACATATTTATATATATATATATATATATGTACATATATATATATATATATATATATTATATATATATATATATATATATATATATATATATATATATATATATATATATATATATATATATATATATGTACATATATATATGCAATAAGATCACAGTAAACAGGTGATTTCAGGATATGCAAAACAACCACTCTGAAAGAATAGAGAAATTCCAAGCGCTTTCGTGACTACTCACATTATCAAGGAACTATGAAAGTAAAGCATCCAAGGAAGCTTTTGAAAATCAATTGGATGGTTAAAATCTCTTACATGAATAAATAGAGCATTGGAATCTTGTCCAGTTCTAATGCTATATTTATTACGGTCAAACTGGTAAAAATCTCGAACTAAGATTAAAACAATATAAATATAACATTAGAACTGGACAAGATTCCAATGCTCTATTTATTCATGTAAGAGATTTTAACCATCCAATTGATTTTCAAAAAGTTGAGAAAGTAGTATCAAGCAAGTCCATGGTCGACAGGAATATAATTGAATCTTGTTTCATAAAAAGCAGTTTTGACAATAATATGAATATTTCCTTTGGTTTATATAAATTAGATCCATTTATAATTAATAGAATTTGGGAAGAATTTAATAATACACTGGACAAATAATAATTTTTAAATTTTCTTGGGTAGAATAGTTTGTGGGTGAGTTGTGCAAAGGACGTATCCAGTTGGGTCGGCGCGCGTCAGGTGTTTAACCGTTGTGGGATCTGATAGTGAGGTGTTGGCCAGACCCCTTATATAGCTTCCTTGGATGCTTTACTTTCATAGTTCCTTGATAATGTGAGTAGTCACGAAAGCGCTTGGAATTTCTCTATTCTTTCAGAGTGGTTGTTTTGCATACATATATATATATACACATATATATACATATACATATATATACATATATATACATTTATATACATATACATATATATACATATACATATATATACATATATATATATATATATATATATATAGGGAGGTATCACCTCTACAACTGGACTGGGGACCCTCATCCTCAGAGAAGACAATAAATGTACCTCAGGGAAAACTCAAGGTTTTCCCCGGAGCTGTTAGAATATATTTTATATTCTATGGGAAAATTTATTAATAGAGAGAATACATTTACAGAAAACACAAACATGAATACAATGATGCAATATATCAACGTCGTCGTAAGCTTCTCTTTTTATGTTCGGGTTATTTGTGTATCGTTCCAGTCACGGTATTGTGCCTTTTTTTGTTATTAATATATCAAAGATTATGAATCTCCTCCAGCTCCTCCGAAGCCAGACGCGAGCCCAGTATGCAGCAAGCATTTCCTATCTGGATGGCCACGCTGAGACGCTGGAACATGAGAGAGGCTGCCCTTGGGTCCCTGGTGGTGTCGTTGAGTCTGGAACCTAGTTCTTTAAGGATACGTGTGGCATTTTTTCCCCATGATCCCAAGGTCTCTGATCCCACTGGGACAAATTGATACTGTTGGCTTATGTCCCTGTACTTGCTGAGCTTGTACTCCTCCCTGTGGTCAGCAGCTCCTCCCTGTCGCCCAACACTGTGATGGATGTAGGTGTCAACCAGCGTCAACCATAGTCCCATTCCAAGAGCTTGCCATTCTTCCAAGGATAGATGGTGATCCCGTCGGGGCGGTTTGCTGGGTTGCGGGTATTGTTGGCTGCTAGTGCTCGGGGCTCTCTATCGGCTGGGCATCCAGCTGTAGCAAGAGTTCTCTTTATGATGTCGTTGACTTCATTGTGTCTTGCATGGCAACCCTTGGTTTTGGAACAATTAAGGCCATGTAGACCATATGGGTCGGCTTACGCATCGCCGCAAATACACATGTATTCCGTGTGAACTGTAATACGGAGTGTCTTAGGCTCGAGGCGTGTTCCCATTGCCAAAATGGGAACTGTTTGGAGAAAGTCCCCGGAGTGAGGGGCACTCGCAGTTTGGAGACGGGCAGTCTCCCTGTCTGATGTTACAGCCCTAAGCATGTTGGCAAGCATTTTTTCAGCGATTGGGCCATCCCAACTTGACTGTTTGTAGGCCAGTGCTGCACTAGGTTTTAGTGATGGAGCAGCAAGAGCCTCCCATTCAGTGATGGCACTGGCATAGGTAGGGTCCTGTATTCCTGCTGAGTCACAGAAGTTGTCTGGAAGAATTTGTTTTGTTAACTCGTTTGATGCTATGGAAGAGGATAGGAAAGCTGGTAGGGCAATCTGGGAGGATTTGCGTACTTCCAGCCCCCCAAGCCTGACGGGAAGTGAGGCTTGCAACCACTGTCCATCTTCGAGGGAAAGATTCAATACATTCTCTAGCATGGTCTTAAGAAGAGAATCATATTCCTTGAGTTTCGGACTGCTGAAGGCTGGGGAGCATCTCAGGAAGTAGGTAACTTTTGGGATTGACAGGCATCTGGTGAGTAAGTAGACGGCATCATGTGTATCGATGCCTTTCATCCTGCTTTCCATCGTCCGGAGGTCTGATACTTTTTTTCTATGATCAGATGGATAGCATTGAACCCAAGAGGAGCACCAAGGAGAGTGCTGTTGGCTGGATCAATGGCTCGTGCTCCTGATAAAACAGCACTAATATTCTGAATCATCTGTCGATTGGTAAAAACTATTTCACATTTTGTGGGATTTAAAGACAGGCCCAGGCTCTCTCCCATGGCTTTAATTTTTCTGATGTCCTCTAGGAGGGATTCTGTAATGCCAGCTAGGGTACCATCATCTAAGAACCAGATATTGAGCTCACTGGAGAGTGCTTCTGTGACTTCCTGGATGACCAGACAGAAGAGAAAGGAGGCGAGAGGGTGTCCCTGTTGCACAACCTCACACGAGTCAATATGTATGTATATATATATATATATATATATATATATATATATATATATATATATATATATATATATATATATATATATATATATATATATATGTGTATATATATATATATAGTGTGTGTGTGTGTAAAACAGCCATGGGGGAGTAGAATGATAGCTTTAGGCCTTTCGAGTTGCAAATAACAAATCATCAGGAGCTTGCAAAATTGCAGAAAACAGGTGAATGTCCAAGAAAGAACGTTCCCAAAGGACCGTCTCAGTGGTATACACTACTGACAAGCTGAAGAATTAGATACATGTACAATATCTGGGCATCTTTATTTTGAAGACCTTCTCCATCCAGTGGCTTTATCAGTTCAATACATGGACATTAACAAAAGATTGTAGATTAGATAATGAATACCTCAGTCTAGCAGAATTATAAACAAAAAATAAACAATAAAAGTGAAGGTAATCAGTCCCTCAACCTAGAATCAGTCATGAATCATAAGGATGAGAAATATCTCTTTAATTCTCTGGAAATAGGAAAATCTGTGAGGCAAAACATAGTAAACAGAAGATTGTTGCTTGAATCTCCTGATCCGCAGTCAACTAACTAGAACGGGAAAAGCTGGCGATCTTTATGAAAGAAGGAAAATACAGTCGTAAATCACAAAAAAGTGGCAAGCAACGATCATTAACTACAATCCAGAGGTAAAATCTCTGAGTAAATCCCACAATAATCGAAAACAATTTTTTTTCTCTCTTTTTCATTTCTGTGGGCCGGTCATTTTTGGGTTTAGATAATGTGGCTCTAGAGTTGACCTCTCTCTCTCTTTCTCTCTTCCTCCGTCCCTCTGTTTTTCTCTCTATTGTATATCGGTATACCACTGATAGAGAGAGAGAGAGAGAGAGAGAGAGAGAGAGAGAGAGAGAGAGAGAGAGAGAGAGAGAGAGAGAGAGAGAGAGAGAGAGAGAGAGAAATTAATTGGTGTCAAATAAAGAGAGAATTCTCCAAGGTTCCACTTGTCGCATTTCGCTAACAATTTTCCACTGAGCGGGAGTTAACGAGGCTCGAAAAATCCCGGCCCAATTAAACACACAACAGCTGTGGGGCATCAACCCCGAGTTGAAAAAAAAATTATATTGTAATGTTGACATTCTTATTTCTTCTTTGATTGTAGAAGAGACATTATATTCATATCAAGTCTCCTTAGAATTTGTTCTAATTATCATTTAAGAGCAATGTCTAATTTGAAGACATTTAGAAATGAGGTTATTCTCTATGTAAATTACTCAATGGCCGAAGTCATGACATATTAATGGCATTGTATACCGATATGTTAATAAGATAATGTGAGGTTGATGCCATTTTATTCATGAAATAAATTATTCAGGTAAAACACTAAACCCATGAGGGTGTGTCAGTGGGAGACGTGGTGGAGGATTGATCCTCCGTCTGCTGAAAACAACACGGAGGATCTACGTTTCGCCCACCGGGGAAGAAAAAAGTCCCTGGATTACGACACGTTTTCTCACTAATAATAATAATAATAATAATAATAATAATAATAATAATAATAATAATAATAATAATAATAATAATAATAATAATAATAATAATAATAATCTTTAATTCTACAAGTACGTGTACATGTACATGTTTTATTAACAATGAAGCTATTCTTGGGAGAAACGTCGTCTTAATGAGATGTGCTTCCATGGCTGTGAGATGCGCAAAGCACATTCCCGTATCCTTTAAGCTAAGTCCTTTCTTCATTTAGGTTGTACTATGAAAGGTGTCTCCATAAACCCATAGACTCGGTCCCCTCTACATCAATCATCCCAGAAAGCTAGCCCCGGATCCCACACGAGCCCAGCCCCATCTACGTAAATGATCCGGAGAAAAAGTATCCTCATATTCTATAATCCCAGCCCCCTGTACCTCAATGCTCGCATAAAAAAAAAGATATAGATTGCAGTTAATCAGTCCCTCGGGCTTGAGGGACTGATCACTCCGTACCAAGTATGGTGGACTGTGAGAACCTCTAAACTGTATTCGACTGAAGAAGCCTGCTACGCAGGGGATATGTTTCAACGTAAATGTACATGCTTCTCATCAACTAGTCGATAGTGAACAACATTAATAATATGACGCTGTCTTTGTATTATCGATATAAATTTGCCCTTTGACTTCTAGTTATTTAACGATAAAACTGGTACTGGAAAGAACCAAACACGGAAGAAATGACTGACATGACATGATGCAGTGGAGATTGAGCTGACACCTCATTTGAGAGTTTTTCACAATGACAAAACAAACTTGCTTTCTTGAATGACGATAGTCACAATTTTTCGTTGAAATATTTTTTTACACATAATCATCATCATTATCATCTTGTTGGATTAACAACAAGTCTTCATCATTTACACATAGAGTGGCTGCAAAATTTTCAATACACTCTTTAAGCCTAAAAATTCAGCCTGTCCTAACGCCAACGTAAATTTGGTGAGGCTAGAATAACGTCAGTTAACCAAATTTACCTCCTGTAAAATGTAATAACACCAACAAATGCAAGAATGCAAAATGAATAAGATAACAAAAATACGTAACTCGTCAGAGTTCATTGATTGAAGTTTTCGATGTAAAATCATAAACTGACTTTTGCTTATGAGGATAAGTTTGTAACTTTTACCACACACACTGAAAATGTACAAATTTTTCTACACACACTGGAAGTCTGCAAAGTTACACACACTGGAAGTCTGCAAAGTTACACACACTGGAAGTCTGCAAAGTTACACACACTAGAAGTCTGCAAAGTTACACACACTAGAAGTCTGCAAAGTTACACACACTGGAAGTCTGCAAAGTTACACACACTAGAAGTCTGCAAAGTTACACACACTGGAAGTCTGCAAAGTTACACACACTGGAAGTCTGCAAAGTTACACACACTACAAGTCTGCAAAGTTACACACAATGGAAATTTGCAAACTAAGTCCAAAGTTACACACACTAGAAGTCTGCAAAGTTACTAGAAAGTTACCTTAAAGTTACTGGAACTGCAAAGTCACATACAAAGTTACATAGAAGTAAAGTTACACACCTTAAAGTTACAAACTATCCTACATACACTAAAGACACACAATGGCTTGCAAATATCCTGCACACTCACTACACACATTACACATTACTAGAATATCTTACAAAGGCTTGCAATTTTACACACATTCACACTAGAACCTTACAAACAATTTTACACATTCATTCAAACAATTTTACATAGAACCTTACAAACAATTTCACACGCATTCACACAAGAACCTTACAAACAATTTTACATACATTCACACTAGAACCTTACAAACAATTTTACACACATTCACACTAGAACCTTACAAACAATTTTACATACATTCACACTAGAACCTTACAAACAATTTTACACACATTCACACTAGAACCTTACAAACAATTTTACACACATTCACACTAGAACCTTACAAACAATTTTACACACATTCACAGTAGAACCTTACAAACAATTTTACACACATTCACACTAGAACCTTACAAACAATTTTACACGTAGAACCTTACAAACAATTTTACACACATTCACACTAGAACCTTACAAACAATTTTACACACATTCACACTAGAACCTTACAAACAATTTTACACACATTCACAGTATAACCTTACAAACAATTTTACATACATTCACACTAGAACCTTACAAACAATTTTACATACATTCACACTAGAACCTTACAAACAATTTTACACACATTCACAGTAAAACCTTACAAACAATTTTACACACATTCACAGTAGAACCTTACAAACAATTTTACATACATTCACAATAGAACCTTACAAACAATTTTACACACATTCACACTAGAACCTTACAAACTATCCTCCATGGAGAAAGCCTCCAAGCTCTTGTTTACATCATGTGCAGGAAATGAGACATTCGCTGGTGCACATGTTATATTTGAAATGTGAAATACAACGTGCAACATTTTTTATAGCAAATACAAGCAAGATAAAAGTTAAACTTTTATGGCTTGAATGGCATAAATGAAGTTTCCTGCCTAGGAATAATTTATAATTTGTTTAAAAATAATAAATATTGAATGCTGCAAAGATAATATAGGAAGTTAGTTTTAACGAAAGCTGCATGTCATGGTGTCTCAATTCCATATACTTACATATGTTGTGCCGAATAGGAAAACTTGCGATTTTGGCTTAAATAGCAACGCTCCTCTTGCCGAATAAGGAAAGCGAATATTTGTGTATGCAATAATTTCTCATAAATCGTTCTGAACCTAACGAAAAAAATGTATTTCATTGTGTCTGTTTATTATTAAATTATTGCAAAGTTATCTAAAACATGTTTAGTTGGATTAGGCAAAATTAAATTGCGTTTGTTATAATAAGGTTAGGTAAATTTTCTACGGTTGTTTTGGTACAAAATCATTAATTTTTTCATTAACATATATGAAAATATATATATTTTCAAACGTATAAGAGAAATTTAGAAAGGACTTAATTTTAAATGAATTCTTGTTAATTGACCAGTTTTATCTATTAGGCACTGTATATATATATATATATATATATATATATATATATATATATATATATATATATATATATATATATATATATATATGTACATATATATATATATATATATATATATATATATATATATATATATATATATACATATATATATATATATATATATATATATATATATATATATATATATATATATATATATATATATATATATATATATGTATATATATATATATATATATATATATATATATATATATATATATATATATATATATATATATATATATATATATATACATATATATGCAATAAGATCACAGTAAACAGGTGATTTCAGAATATGCAAAACAACCACTCTGAAAGAATAGAGAAATTCCAAGCGCTTTCGAGGCTACTCACATTATCATATATATATGTATATATATATATATATATATATATATATATATATATATATATATATATATATATATATATATATATATATATATATATATATATATATATATATACTAACACACTAGAAACTTTCACCATCATTCACTCCATCACTGTCTTGCCAGAAATGTGCTTTACACTACAGTTTTTAAACTGTAACATTAACACGCCTCCTTCAGAGTGCAGGCACTGTGCTTCCCATCTCCAGGACTCAAGTCCGGCCTGCCGGTTTCCCTGAATCCCTTCATAAATGTTACTTTGCTCACGCCCCAACAGCACGTCAAGTATTAAAAACCATTTGTCTCCATTCACTCCTATCAAACACGCTCACGCATACCTGCTGGAAATCCAAGCTCCTCGCACACAAAAACCTCCTTTACCCCCTCCCTCCAACCTTTCCTTGGCCGACCCCTACCCCACATTCCTTCCGCTACAGACTGATACACTCTTGAAGTCATTCTGTTTCGCTCCATTCTCTCTACATGTCCAAACCACCTCAACAACCCTTCCTCAGGCCTCTGGACAACAGTTTTGGTAATCCCGCACCTCCTCCTAACTTCCAAACTACGAATTCTCTGCATTATATTCACACCACACATTGCCCTCACACATGACATCTCCACTGCCTCCAGCCTTCTCCTCGCTGCAACATTCATCACCCATACTTCACACTCATATAAGAGCGTTGGTAAAACTATACTCTCATACATTCCCCTCTTTGCCACCAAGGACAAAGTTCTTTGTCTCCACAGACTCCTAAGTGCACCGCTCACCCTTTTCCCCTCATCAGTTCTATGATTCACCTCATCTTTCATAGATCCATCCGCTGACACGTCCACTCCCAAATATCTGAACACATTCACTTCCTCCATACTCTCTCCCTCCAATCTGATATCCAATCTTTCTTCACCTAATCTTTTTGTTATCCTCATAACCTTACTCTTTTCTGTATTCATTTTTAATTTTCTTCTTTTACATACCCTACCAAATTCATCCACCAACCTCTGCAACTTCTCTTCAGAATCTCCCAAGAGCACAGTGTCATCAGCAAAGAGCAACTGCGACAACTCCCACTTTATGTGTGATTCTTTATCTTTTAACTCCACGCCACTTGCCAAGACCCTCGCATTTACTTCTCTTGCAACCCCATTTGTAAATATATTAAACAACCACGGTGATATCACACATCCTTGTCTAAGGCCTAATTTTACTGGGAAATAATCTCCCTCTTTCCTACATATTCTAACTTGAGCCTCACTATCCTCGTAAAAACTCTTCACTGCTTTCAGTAACCTACCTCCTATACCATACACCTGCAACATCTGTGAAATTGCCCCCCTATCCACCCTGTCATACGCCTTTTCCAAATCCATAAATGCCACAAAAACCTCTTTAGCCTTATCTAAATACTGTTCACTTATATGTTTCACTGTAAACACCTGGTCCACACACCCCCTACCTTTTCTAAAGCCTCCTTGTTCATCTGCTTTCCTATTCTCCGTCTTACTCTTAATTCTTTCAATAATAACTCTACCATACACTTTACCAGATATACTCAACAGACTTATCCCCCTATAATTTTTGCACTCTCTTTTGTCCCTTTTGCTTTTATACAGAGGAACTATGCATGCTCTCTGCCAATCCCCAGGTACCGTACCCTCTTCCATACATTTATTAAATAATAGCACCAACCACTCAAAAACTATATCCCCACCTGCTTTTAACATTTCTATCTTTATCCCATTTATCACAGCTGCTTTACCCCCTTTCTTTTTACCTACTGCCTCACGAACTTCCCCCACACTCACAAC
>NC_091307.1:17810747-17848247 GCF_038502225.1 Cherax quadricarinatus
CACATTCAAGCATCCCAGATTTATAAAGTTTTTCTTCTTCTCCTTTTTAGTAAATGTCTACAGGAGAAGGGGTTACTAGCCCAGATCTTGTCAGTACCTATACATTTCAGGCAAGGTCTATCTACCTGTGTTCTCCATGTACCGCATTACCATAGCATTTTGCCTATTACACTAAACCTGCCTATTACCGTATATATTTTCCACTGAAGTTTCACGGAGATTATTTTCCCTTCCTCTTGTTTTTTTAATGTAATCCACAACCGTGCGTGTTCCCGGATTTGATAACTGCAGCAACTGATCTTACAGTGCAACCTCCAACTTAAAGAGCGACCGTGGAAATTCAACGCACTAAAGGATTCCGTTACTGCTTTCTCTGCCTGAATGTAACTAGTCATTTAAATTACTTTGCTGTTATTAGTTAACTTTACGTAAATGCAGGTTAATTTACATTATCCTAGTAGAATCTAACCTAGAATAATATATTCACTATTCATCGTAGAAGCTTAGATCGGGTAGTAATCAATGTATAACAATACATACCAATGTGGCATCTGTATATGGAGAACATGTAAATCTATGTACACAAACTTTTATACCATAGAAAATTTTTGCGAATTTATTTACAGATATTTATATTTATATTCCAATAAATTCTATTTTTTTCAGTTACCTGTGATGTAAATCAATAGAACAACGCTTAAATCATCTAAACTTGATTAATAAATTTTATTTTGGTCATGTCAAAATTCTAAGCTAGGTAGATTTGTTGACGGCAGGATTGTGTTGATGAAAAAATTATTTACATTCATAAAGCCTAAAGAAATAAATATTAATAAATACCCAGTTTAAAACGTAAAGACTCTGGCGGACCCGTCAAATTAAGTTTGAGCCGTGAAGAAGCTTTATATTTTGGGGAATTAAGTTTGAAGAGTAAGAAGAAACTTAAATTTCTAACTTTAGTGAGAAAGTTTTAATCCCTAAAACATTTTGGCTGACGAGATTGACACGTGAAATCTGACAGGGAACGCTGGAAGGAACGCAGAAAAAAAAAACTTGTGAGTTACAAGTAAACCTTATTGATTGGCAACGTTAAAACCGCAAGAGGGGTCCTGACAGCAACTAAGGAGGGGAAGGGGGAGACGAGAGAGCCACAAGAGAGGTCCTTGCAACCACTAAGTGTTTGCAAGATTGGAAGAGCTAACAAATTCAAAGATCAAGTGAATCTATGAAGAGTTTTGTATCTGAAGTCACAGTTTACGAGTTCTTACAATACAGTTTATTAGTTCTGGGACTACTAGCACACACCAGGGTATACATAATGAAGAGATTCTTGGGAACCACTTAGCCGAGCTTGGGAACCACTTAACCGAGCTTGGGAACACAGGGTTTTGAAGTACAGTGGCAGCACAGGTGAGAATGTTATGGTTCGATGGGTCAGTTTACTTGTGACGTCTGTCCACATTTTGGAAATATGGCTCGAGTACATTGGATGATATGTGTGATATCTTCTCCGGTCACCATAACTTTGTGGGAAACAACAGATGAGTCTGAAATAATTTTTTTTTTTTTGTAATGATAAACTACACATACAACAATCTTAGATCCACAAAATTAAGCAAAGGAGATGAAGAACAACAATTTTGAAGGGAGGCAAGTGAAGAACAACAATTTTAAAAGAGGCAAGTGAAGAACAACAAACTTCAGGAAGGCAGATGAATGGCAACAACCTTCAGGAGAGCAAGTGAAGAATAACAACCTTGAGGAAAGCAAGAACAATCTTCAGGAAAACGAGTGAAGAACAGTAACGTTGAGGAAAGCAAGTAAAGAACAACCCTGAGGAAAGCAAGTGAATAACAGTAACCCTGAGGAAAGCAAGTAAAGAACAACCGTAAGAAAAGCAAGTAAAGAACAACTCTGAGGAAAGCAAGTGAAATACAGCAAAATAAATAAGACACACAGAGAGGAGCAAGCGCCGTTTTAAATGACCAATGAATGACAAGGGCTGGTCGGAACGACAGCCATCACTAGTGTTATTTTAACTTTGACATTTACAATATAATTAGTTATTGTTTGAAAATGCCTCTCGGCAAAGCATTTTGTTTATATTGCAATTAGTGTACGAACTGCTTTTTGTTATATTATGAAATAACTATAAAAAAAAAGCTTTCCGGGAATATGATTTCCTACAATACTCATATATTTATTATCTTCATATTGATTATAATTTTTCTATTAATTATTTGTGAAACTAACAGAAACTGCCATCAAATCCCTGTTTATATTTCTTGTTTTGCAATCATCCAATAATTAAGCGTAAATTCGCAAATATAAATTTCAATATTAATCATAAGAACTTGCAGTTATTCACAAATTACCTCTTGACTACAAAGATAAACTATACAGCTAGAATCATCGACCATTTCAGTCACTGAGGTTGGATGACATGCTTGAGTCCAATTCAGATATGTTTTAAAAAAAACTATATTTACGTTCCTATTACGAACACAGGTAATGAATGGTCTATGAGACCTGGTCGTAATGGAAATTGGAGCAAACAAACTCAGCAGTAGATTATAATGTATATTTTGTTTTCACCCACTATATACAGGTATGTACAATATGTACAGAAAGAATAATAATAAGTGTACACTACGATGACCGATAGCAAAGCAGAAGCCAGAGAGAGTGCACCGTACTCAACCAGCAGGTAGGCAAGTCTGCCAATGCTTACCGCAAGTGAACCACGTTGCTAAAGCTCTGGCAGGCTTGCCTGCGATTGGTCAATGAACCAAAGTACTGATTTAACGACAGGTACCCTATTGATCGTTAAACCCTTATCACCCGGTTCGCTGGTTGGGTGGCAGCCTATATGGGAGTGTGACATACGCCGAATAAATTATAACATACTCTTTGCATGCCCCAGTTTCAGTATTATATATTTACAGTTTCTCAATAATATTACATCCAAGCTGGACATTTGTGTCCGTAGAAGCAGGATTTTCAATAAATGAACAACAACATATCCCTCATATTTTCCCACTTTCAGTGCTCCCACAAACTCAAGCTATATGGAAAGACCAGAAAAAAGCACTGCCATCGTTACCTACACGAGTCCCAGTATCAGTTACAACACGGTATACTCGTATGTAGGCGAGAGTCATGGACTTGACGTTCGTCAGTCAACAGACATGTGCCTGCTACACAAGTAATACTAGTAATGCATACGTTAACCAAAGCATTTTGCAATAACGCCACATGGGTTGAGCAAAAGCTAAACTCATTATTTTAGAACAAGAGAGAAATAAGAGAGAGTGTCTTGAATCGGCTCTCATCCGCACCAGTGACATCATCCAGAACAAGGGTAGCTTCCCTCTAGCTGGGTCTAGCACGACGACTCGCGTGTTACCAAACAGTCCCTGTGACCTGATAAATACTATATGAATCTTCACCTCAGCTTGCGTCTTCGCTGACTATATATACTGTTTAATGGGTATTTTTTTCTTTTGAAAAAGTTATTAAAAATTTGCCGTTAAATTAGGAAAATTTCAGGGTTTAATTAAGCTTCGAAATTTACATATATTTAAGAGAAGAAAATCGCTAATATTTGGTGGCAGGAATATTTAAATTTGTAAATTAATGAATTTTGAAGTGGAACTAATTACATATTATACAAAAAATATATATGAAAAAAGATTAAACAATTAAAATTTGATGATTTTTTTTTTTTTTTTGGTGGGGGATTTACACTGTTGGGTTGAACATTCGTCTATGTTCATGACATATTCAAGGTAATAAACAAGCAAATAAAAGAAATAAATTGGCAAGTTAATGAGTGATTTGAACTCAGTGAACAATCACTTTCCTTTCTGAATACACAACTTGTATACAGTAAAACTACAAGAAGACAATACTTACCAAGTTACGAGCCAAATATCCTCATTAATCATAATCCTTCTGTTTCAACTGACACCAGTAACAACCCAAGACTGTACTTGACTCAACATTACTGTGGCCAGAAGACATCTTGTTCCTTGACATTTAAGGTAAGTTAAGCTCAGATAACTTTGGCAAGGTTGGTCAATACTCCTCTCTCCCGAGACTTTCTGAAGTTGACTGTTCCACTTCAGAGGTAATTACCCGAGAGATGAAACTCTTGATCAGCCTGCAAGAAGTTCGCTTATCTAATGATTTTCCGTTTTAATGACTTCATACCTGTTGCCCTCTTTGTTTGTTTTGCCTGTTGCAACCCACTCTGGTGGTGGATGCAACAGAATGTTCGGCAGTAAAAACACAGAAAGAAGCACCAACACAAATGTGGATTGGCGCATGATGCTAATGCTGTGCATAAATTTTCTGCTCGATACACATTAAAGAGCCAGTCTTTACAACAGTAAATTTGACTCCTCTGAAAGTGAAGTGACCGGATGACTAAAACCGTAAAACCGACATATGTACTATGGTTTATAAGCCAGCATTATGTTTACCCTCGTATAATTTTAACTCACAACGTAAAACATTAAATATATGACATAGAAGAAAAAAAACGCAACATACAAAGAAGAACATAAGTAATGACAAATGATTTAGAGCGACAAATTTATGTCATTCTTTTCTGTCTGCTTCCAAGAGAATTTGCCTCCATTTTGTACTATCGTGACCTAAAATATATAAGAGTTGTGTGTATTACTGCACCGCTGCCTTACTTTACGTTGTACTGATCATCCCTCCAAGATTAGTTTTGCAATCGTTCTTACTGAGTTCAAATCACTCATTAACTTGCCAATTTAATTCTTACAATCTTGAGTTGATATGTAGTGTTCATTTTGTAAATAATATAAATTAATTCCTAACTGCACTGAACTACCCATGGTAGTTTTCTGTCTATACATTAATCTAGATACAAGCCACCTGCAATTTCCAAGTCTTTCTTTTAGCTCTCGTGGTTTCGAAGTCATCCTTTGAATCTCTGTGGTTACAAAGTTTTCCTTTGAATATCTATAATTTCCAAGTCTTTATAATTAGTAATTCATGTTAATTTCAAGCTTTTTCTTTTATTTTTAATGTCGATTATTTTAGTACAGTCCGGAAAATACTTTACATTATATTTACATAAATATCCAGGTAATGTATGCATATCATGAATTACAGATTACAGATTACGAGCACTCGTAGGTAAATGTAAGAATACATTAGACATTCATACATACAGGTGATATCACAACATACAGGTGATATCACAATATACAGGTGACATCACAATATGCAGGTGATATCACAATATACAGGTGATATCACAATATACAGGTGATATCACAATATACAGGTGATATTACAATATACAGGTGATATCACAATATACAGGTGATATTACAATATACAGGTGATATCACAATATACAGGTGATATTACAATATACAGGTGATATTACAATATACAGGTGATATCACAATATACAGGTGATATTACAATATACAGGTGATATCACAATATACAGGTGATATCACAATATACAGGTGATATTACAATATACAGGTGATATTACAATATACAGGTGATATCACAATATACAGGTGATATTACAATATACAGGTGATATCAAAATATACAGGTGATATCACAATATACAGGTGATATCACAATATACAGGTGATATCACAATATACAGGTGATATTACAATATACAGGTGATATCACAATATACAGGTGATATCACAATATACAGGTGATATCACAATATACAGGTGATATCACAATATACAGGTGATATTACAATATACAGGTGATATTACAATATACAGGTGATATCACAATATACAGGTGATATCACAATATACAGGTGATATTACAATATACAGGTGATATCACAATATACAGGTGATATCACAATATACAGGTGATATCACAATATACAGGTGATATCACAATATACAGGTGATATTACAATATACAGGTGATATCACAATATACAGGTGATATTACAATATACAGGTGATATTACAATATACAGGTGATATCACAATATACAGGTGATATTACAATATACAGGTGATATTACAATATACAGGTGATATCACAATATACAGGTGATATTACAATATACAGGTGATATTACAATATACAGGTGATATCACAATATACAGGTGATATTACAATATACAGGTGATATTACAATATACAGGTGATATTACAATATACAGGTGATATTACAATATACAGGTGATATTACAATATACAGGTGATATCACAATATACAGGTGATATTACAATATACAGGTGATATCACAACATACAGGTGATATTACAATATGGAGAACAGCCACTGCGGAGAGAAAACTTCCAAGCGCTTTCGTGATTTCTCACGTTGTTCTGCATACATACAGGTGTTAGAAGAGCCCATATTTTCTGCTCAGTATGCAATAAATCAAAGATTGCACTAGTCTGTTAGCAACAATTCAGGGTTAGAAAATTAAGGGAATTAACAAAAAAATGATCACTAGCTTGCAGCTATAAAATAAACATCAATGGATAACAGCAAGAATTCTGTAAGTTGATTACCTAAGAATCCATTACTCCAGAGCAATGTGGCAGTTAATATGCTTTAACGGGCACTGTTTTGTCTTTTCTTATATAACAAGAGTTGTTTAGTAAATTCTACTAGAGTAGATAATGTTCTATAATTTCTGCTACAACAGCTACGATTTTGCAAAATATATTCTAGTCTTAATCAAAGCCTGAGCATCATAATGCTGACAAATATATGTATACATGACGCAAATAACCCGTACAAACGAAAGAGAAGCTTATAAGGACGTTCCGGTCACGCTGTGACTTGTAAATTGTTCAAATTTTACCGAAGCGTCGCCCTAAGCTTCTCTTTCCTATGTGTTGATTATTTGTGCATTCTTCCAGTCACTGTATTACGTCTGTTTTGTTCCCTATGTATACATTTTTTGGGGTATCATATTAAGTATAAATTATTTCACTGACCTAGATGGAAATGGCTCTCACAGATATTCCTCATACTTAACCTGTATCGTACCTTCCGAAACCTGTGCTTAACCAAGGCCAACTGGTCGCTATAAATTGAGAAGAAGCAGGAATTTCTGCATTACTTCCATTATCACAAAACGCATGTGATCATCTTCATTCCTCATCGTCAAGATACATAATCATGCTGATGCTTATATAGCACTAACTCTAACACAATAATTCATGGCATAAAAGAATCACTGGCCCAGTATTTGAAGCATGACCGTTTTACAACCTTCTGTTGGACATTTATCACGAAAATGCAAATTAAAAAGAAAAGAAAACAAGACACAATGTAAATGTAAGAAATTTCGAGGTTATTCAACATCATATCAAGACTGCAAGAAGCGCTTCATGGGCAACGAGACCTGGGAGAAAGTTCCAGATTTAATCTGCTTGTAGAGGACTGTGAGTGGCCAAGGTGGAAATCATTCTACCTGTATGTGTGTGGAAACAGGAAGAAGAAAAATGAAGAAACGGGAGGTTCGTACCATCTTCCCTCTTCTTTAAGGTAAGAAATTCTGCAGGACAAAAATTGAACGTGTTGAGCGTTCATCATTGCCACCTTTCCTCCGCATGCTTGCAAATTAAACCTAACCGAGCGAACTGCGATACATAATAGAGCATAAGAAGCCGATTAATGCAATATATATAACATGGTCTTTAATGAAACTTTTGCATAAAAATCGATTTCCTCTGGAAAAGATATATCTTTAAAAATATCTTTAAGAACATAGATTTAAGTTAATTTTTATCATGGCAAGCACGAAATAGTCTAAATTTATGTAAAGTTTGAGGGGGAAGGCTGCAAAATGTGCGTGATATATGTAAAATATAATTACATCTGAAGTAATTAAGGACTGGAAAGCTCATTTTCTGGCCGTCACCTTGGCAGACTAACGTTAATTCAGTTAAAGGGCGTCCCACACGCTATCCTGATCCACCTCACGTCATCGGTAAGGCACAACCTCAGAAACCTCCAAGACCTATCATGAATATATATATATATATATATATATATATATATATATATATATATATATATATATATATATATATATATATATATATATATTTATATATATATATATATATATATATATATATATATATATATATATATATATATATATATATATATATATATATATATGTCGTGCCGAATATGTAAAACCGGTGAATTAGCAAGAACTCCTTTAAAATTAAGTCCTTTCTAAAATTTTCTCTTATACGTTTAAAGATATATTTTTTTCATTATTGTTAATGAAAAAAAATTCCATTTTGCACCAAAAGAATCTTAGAAAACTTACCTAACCTTATTATAACAAGAGCAATTTATTTTAGCCTAACCCAACTAAATATATTTTAAATACGTTTACAATAATTTAGTACTAAAGAAACACAATCAAATATATTTTTTCGTTAGCTTCAGAATGATTTTGGCGAAATTATTGCATACACAAATTTTCACTTGTCCTATATGGCAAGATGAGCGTTGCTATTTAAGCCAAGATCGCAAGTTCTGCCTATTCGGCACGACATATATATATATTTAAATATATATATATATATATATATATATATATATATATATATATATATATATATATATATATATATATATATATATATATATATATATATATATGTACATACATACATACATATAGGGAAGTACCACCTTCTAAAACTTTACTGGGAACCCTCATCCTCAGAGAAGACAATAAACGTACCTCAGAGAAAACTCAAGGTTCTCCCGAGAGAGCTGTTAGAATATTTTCTTCTCCTACCACCCCCTATATTTTATATTCTATATGAAATTTTGTTAATATACAGAATACATTGACAGAAAACACAAACATAATTACATTGGTATAATATATCGAAGATTATTAATCTTCTCCAGCTCTTTCGAAGCCAGATGCGAGACCAGTATGCAGCATGCATTTGATCTCTGGATGGCCACGCTGAGGCGCTGGAACATGAAAATGGCTGCCCTTGGGTCCCTGGTAGTGTCGATGAGTCTGGAACCTAGTTCTTTACGGAAACGTGTGGCATTTTTACCCCATGATCCCAAGGTCTCTGATCTCACTGGTCCAAACTGATACTGTTGGCTTATGTCTCTGTACTTGCTGATCCTGTACTCCTCCCTATGATAAGCAGCTCTTCCCTGTCGCCCAACACTATGATGGATGTAGTTGTCAGCCAGCTTCGACACACAGGTATAGTCCCCTCCTAAGGGCTCGTCATTCTCCCAAGGATAGTTGATGATACCGACGGGGCGGTTTGCTGGGTTGTGGGTATTGTTGGTTGCTAGTGATCGGGGCTCTCTCTCGGCTGGGCATCCAGCTTTAGCAAGGGCTCTCTATATGATGTCGTTGACTTCATTGTGTCCTTGGTTTTGTAACAATTATGACCATGAAGACCATACCGGTTGGCTTGCGCATTGCCGCAAATGCATGTATTTTCCGTGTGAACTAGGGCAGCAAGGCGGAGAGCCACTGCAATACGGAGGGCTTAGGGTCGAGGGGTGTTCCCATTGCCGATATGGGAACTGTTCGGAAGTCCTCAGAGTGATGTGCACTCACAGCTTGGAGATGGGCAGTCTCCCTGTCTGATGTTTCAGCCTTAAGCATATATATATATATATATATATATATATATATATATATATATATATATATATATATATATATATATATATATATATATATATATATATATATATATAATATATATATATATATATATATATATATATATATATATATATATATATATATATATATATATATATATATATATATATATATATATATATATATATATATATATATATATATATATATATATATATATATATATATATATATATATATATATATATATGTATATATATATATATATATATATATATATATGTATATATATATATATATATATATATATATATATATATATATATATATATATATATATATATATGCCGTGCCGAATAGGCAAGACTTGCGATCTTGGCTTAAATAGCAACGCTCATCTTGCCATATAGGACAAGTGAAAATTTGTGTATGCAATAATTTCGCCAAAATCATTCTGAACCTAACGAAAAAAATATATTTCACTGTGTTTGTTTAGTATTAAATTACTGTAAACAAATCTAAAATATATTTAGTTGGGTTAGGCTAAAATAAATTGTTCTTGTTATAATAAGGTTAGGTAAGTCTTCTAAGATTATTTTGGAGCAAAATAAAAAAAATTTACATTAACATTAATAAAAAAATATATCTTTAAACGTATAAAAGAAAATTTCAGAAAGGACTTAATTTTAAATGAGTTCTTGCTAATTGACCAGTTTTACATATTCGGCACGACATATATATATATATATATATATATATATATATATATATATATATATATATATATATATATATATATATATATATATATATATATATATATATGTATACGTATATGTATATATATATATATATATATATATATATGTATACATATATGTGTGTGTGTGTGTGTCTTCCGGCAGGAAAGAAGAGTTGGGCAGCAGAGAAATGTGAGTTAAGGTTGTGAACATAAAGGTTCAGTTAGATCTGATACGATAAGCGAGTTGATTGTGTCTGCGCTCTTCTGAGATTACATCTCTTATATCAAGAAACTCAGTATTGACAAAGACGAAATCAGAAATACATCTCATTGGTCTGCCAGTGGTGGTAGAAAACGATCTTGTAATGGAAATAAACATGCTTCCGCGTGTTTTCTGTCTTGCACAGAGCACGAAAACATTCAAGGTGGCGTCGAAAGTTTGTAATTATGAGACAATATTTTTGTGGGCGAAATAGCAAGACTTCCTGCTATAGTCGAACACCATGCACAATGAAAATTTCAGAAATTGCACGAAAATTTCAAGGCTCTGCAATAATCAGAATTAAGACATTATAAGACTTAGTAAAAGAACCTACTTTTTGTGATGAATGGTTTGAAAAACCGACAAGTTGAAGATTGAGACACTTATGCAGCATATGGGAATCTTTATTAGAAAACCAGTACTAGTACTTACCAATGTTCTTTCTAAATAGATGAAAATAAATTATTCCTAATTGCTCAGCGATTAAAGGAAGGATTAGGCTTCCTGGCGATGTAGACCACGTAAATAATTACGGTTGTATACTACTTCAATCAGTGGGCTAGTTATTGAATAAGATTAGACTATCACTAATATATTTATGATATACTATGGTAGGTAAGACACATATGCAACAGTTAGGCAACTATGTGTCTTACCTACCAACCTGTCGGTATTGTATACCATTTTGATGTTCATGATATACTATACACCAGTTTCCAATTCTCGACCGTAAAGTATTTAGGTTCCACCATAAAAAAATATATATCATTACTTTGTATTTGCTTTATTTTCTTGAATTCATGACCATCTTTGTTTAACCATATCAATCCATAACGAATAAAAGTTTTCAAACATAATGACCAACTATAAGCTATATACAAATTTACTATACCACTAAAAATAATACGCTAGGATAGTTTCGACGTCATGCTATGTAATTTTGAGCAGGATTTCATACCGAAAATATTAGATCCGAGGATGGTTTATGTAAATATAATTAAATATTACAAAGCCAAAACGTGACATCAGTAGCAAGGGATTATTATTATTTATACATACATTATTTTTTTTTTGCAGCGAGTAGTTACAGCTGCGGGCAAGTCAACAGTGACACCAACCCAGCGGAACCTACGCTGTGTTCTAGGAAACCATTATAGGTAGAATTTATAATACATAAAGTACACACGCAGAGCACCTAACAACTCATGTGCTGAAATTCAATATTAAACTAAATTATAAACGTAATATTTACCAGATCTCTCATCCAGACTGCAGTCTTGTTTTTTTACTCCTTGTTCAGTTCCAGTAATGACACGTTCCACAGAATTTTTTTTTTTTTAGTCGCGATTTTCCTTGGAATATTTTTGTTGAAGTTACAGTCATAGTAACACAAATTAACGTTACGTACTTCCGGATATAGAAAGACTGAATATTTTATTGTTTTGAAAGGAGTTGTATCCTACTAATATATTGTATACAATATATTATCATCTATCGCATGAAGGAATGTTGTCGGACATTTGCTATCGAAGCCAAATTATTGGAGCACTTAACATTCACAGATTGTGTGAACATTTGTATTATTACGTAAAATTAATTCTCTTATACGCCAGGAATCATTTACAAGGTATGCTCTCATGTATATGTTTGCACAAGAATGAAAACGATGTACGTCTATCGTAATTTAGTTTTTCCAGATGTTTCTCAATTAAAAGAAACTGTGTATTATAAATCCATGACTTTTTTTTTCCTCTCGATATATTTCCAATGAAGTTTCTTCATCTTTAACTTGGGGAAAATTTCCGTAAAATCAGTGTCAGCCAAGTTATCAAGCAATTACTTCCACAGCTGAGACATGAGAACATTGATTTTTTATTAAAGGCCAGAAACCGCCAAAGAGTTCCTTTCTGATATGGCTACAGTTCAATTAACATTAGAATACCGTACAAAATCCATCAAGATTTAGGGAAGAGAGCCACCAACTCTAAAGACCATTCATCAGTTTCTGCCAAAAAAAAAAAAAAAAATCATCTCAACCTTCCTAGAATTACCGACAAAATGTAACGACTTAACAAAGCTCCTGGAGAGCGAAACGTTGCCACAATAAAATGTCACATTAGTTGCATCTGTGTCCATTTACCTAATATTAATAACTTGAACTTGATTGCAGTGAATGCTTTCATTACCTCACAAGATATAGGGGAAAATTACAATAGAAGTTGGTTTTCTAAAACGTTAATGGGTTTGCGATCACTATCAGCAAATGCACTGTAGTTAGCGTCGTAGTTATCTCTATGTGCCTGTAGTTCCATTTTTCACTCCACATCGCACCAGTTAGAAATGCAGCTGTCCCTGCAAGAATGCGTACACTTTGTGTCAACTATTTCAGTCTGCTACTTTATAAGTCTCATTTTCAAAGACCACACCATGTTAATTTATGTCCTTAATGCCTTATGCATGATTCAGAAACTATCAACAACTTCCAACATTATTATTGGTATAATATTCACAAAAAAAGCGATAACCTCAGCAACAACAGCTCTCTAAAGATATCACTCGTAGTTATTACGAGGGAAACCCGTCACATCGTCAGGTACGCTGAACTTAGGCTCATCAGTCTCTGTGGTTGCAGTGCTAGAAAATTAAAAACAATGAGTATGGCGTTGTCGTGTACAATGACGGTGAAAGTAAGCAAACCTGTCGTTCTTTGTACACCGATAGGAGTTGCAGCTCCTACTTTGTAATCTGGGTAAAAGTTTTTATGTCACAAGCCATTTACAGCAATTATGATTAGGCAATCCTTGTCGACCTCTGCGAAGGCATTTATTGGCTGGTTATTGCCGCTGGTGGCAACAGCCAGCTCAGTTAGGTCAGGGGTGAGATACAGTGATCTATGTGTAGTGTTTATACAGAGATTTCCTTCAATTCTCTAATTAATGTAGCGATAATTTCGATAATGGATGGATTGTAAATCCATGAATTTTGTTATGGTATTCGCGAAGAAGAGTAAATTGGGAATGACTTGAATGATCTTACTTACAGATGATTTTTTCTTGTAGATGAATTGTCAAATACAATAAAAGGTCTGTTTTATGTGTTCTTTTCTACAAAGCTCTATGGGTGTTAATATACGTGTTAATGACATAACCTTCTTATCCAACTCCAAACAACGTACTGGCTTGTATCAAGGCATTTGTAGGCTTTCATATCTTTTCTAATGAAGAGCTATTGTTCCCCAAGTCTTGATATGATTAATGAATTGATAGCATTGCTTATCAATGCAAATTCACGCGGAGTCACGTTCATTATAAATGGCAAGTGTAAATCAGTTGATTTTAGTCACATGACTGAAAAACCTCAATAGAACTTTATGCGTTTGTCATTACTCAACAACTAATCTTAACAATTTGTTTGTGGTCTAGAGAAATAAGACTGTTGTATTTTTAATGGACAATATTTTATATATATGTATATATATATATATATATATATATATATATATATAAATATATATATATATATATATATATATATATATATATATATATATATATTTATATATGTCATGCCGAATAGGCAGAACTTGCGATCTTGGCTTAAATAGCAACGCCCATCTTGCTATATAGCACAAGTGAAAATTTGTTTATGCAATAATTTCGCCAAAATCATTTTGAACCTAACGAAAAAAATATATTTCAATGTGTTTCTTTAGTATTAAATTATTGTAAACAAATCTAAAATATATTTAGTTGGGTTAGGCTAAAATAAATTGTGCTTGTTATAATAAGGTTAGGTAAGTTTTCTAAGTTCCTTTTGGTGCAAAATTATAAATTTTTACGTCAACATTAATGAAAAAAATATATCTTTAAACGTATAAGAGAAAATTTTAGAAAGGACTTAATTTTAAATGAGTTCTTGCTAATTGACCAGTTTTACATATTCGGCACGACATATATATATATATATATATATATATATATATATATATATATCTATATATATATATATATATATATATATATATATATAAATATATATATATATATATATATATATATATATATATATATATATATATATATATATATATATATATTTGTATATATCTTGTTATTAATAATTTTTCTTAACTTGCTGGTAATCTACTAGTAACCTGCGCGACTATTAGCTTTTCTGACCTGTCACTGTAATCTTCAGACCACACTTGATTAAGACGTCAGTTTGAACCGAAGTAAAATAAGAGCCCACTATCTGAAAATTCAACAATGTATCAACGAATATTAGCGATTATATCTGAAGCTACTAGAAATATGAAGGTATTACGGACTGTACCTGTTGCTAGGATCAATAATAACCTAGTTCACCAGTGAGTAACATCTCTTGTAATTACGTAGTCTACGGGAATTAGCTACACAAATACAAGACTCGACAGATATTAGGTTACAGGAATTATTAATCGACCACTGGGTGAACCTGAAGCTATTAATACACAGGGTTACATTCTGTCCAGCATTTAATGTACTAGTGTTTGCAATAACTATTCTAGTTTAGAAGTAAGGTCAGGTAAATGCTCTGAAATTTACAATAACCTGTGAGTAAAATACCAAAAGATAATAATTTTGCTATAGTAGTACTTTAAAAATACAAAAAGAGGTGAAGAGAAAACATGAATATAAAATACTGAAGTATGATAGAGGCTTTCCTGTTGTATATATGTATATTTGATGAAATAACTGGCCTTAGGTGCACCAGCAACATTCCTTGTTTAGCTAATTAACATGATAGAGATATTTTTTCTAATGAAGAAATTTTTACACACATGAACTTTCTGCATCGGAATAAATGCTTAACGTTAAAAATTTGACGTAGGTGCACGCACATGTTCGTGCACGAACCTCTCGTACATACTCATAATAACTTATTCATTCAATGTCACAGCTTTTTTTTTTAAATTCATAGAGCCTCTCATATTTTCTAAATGCACAGTGGCAGCTCAAAAGAAAGTTGTGCGTGGTATATTTAATTAAGGGAAAGTTAGCCCAGGGGCTGGATGAGTAGCATCCTGGAGATGGTGACTTTAATTCACGTGATCTCACCAGCCTCCTCCTCCTTCTTCTTCTTCTCTCATTGTTTCTCCCACCATTTCACTTTCTGCTTTTTTTCCTACTCCGTATTTATAATCATGATAACCTACGCCTCACACTCTTGTTCTATATACAGTTTACTCTACTGTTTACTTTCATCTGTTACTGAAAGTCTGCATTCAAGTTTCATTTTGACTTTCATACACAATCTAATTTTCAATAAATTTCCTTAGCTCTCAATTTTTTTTGGTCATATACTATGCATATTTCTCTCAATGCAGTTTCCTTTTAATTAATTGGAAAACTCTCTTGAACCTCCCTTTTCATTTCCTTCCTCAGACTTTCTGTTGTATGTACATGTCGCATCTTCACAGAGTCAACAACATCAGATTAGAAAATGTGCAGCATCGGCTTCAAATCAGGTCCATTCTTGAATCCCTCGCGTCTCATCTGCACGCTTTCATCCCTTTGTTCATTTAATGATTCTTGCATTTCAAATAGACTAAAGGTTCACCTACGCAATATATAAGCATTTACAACGCCAGACCGTTGCTTCAAACGGTTTATTTAGTACATGAGTGGTTGGTTGGGTTTAAAACCTTTCCTTGCATGAAAGTCATTAAGGTTGCTTTTCATCTGTGCATCACCATTGAAGAGATGATTTAATATCTAATTAGTATTAGAATAAACTATCAGAGTGTCTATATACTGTGAATTGTTAAGCCTATATTATATATATCAATGAAATCATCTCATCGGGAAAAATAATGGTCTCAGAAAACTGAATATACAATCTGTATTTACAACATATATGGACAAATTATCAAAAGCAGCAGATTCGTACATAGATCTTCAGTCACCATAATAATATTACTATATTCCGTTTAATGCGCATTTAATGTTGCATTTTATTGAAATTACTGACAATAAAAGTCACTTGCAGTAGAACTTACCGTCACACATGTGTAATGTTGCCAGAAAGCACCCTTCTGGCAAGACAGTGATGGAGTGAATGATGGTGAAAGTTTTTCTTTTTCGGGCCACCCTGCCTTGGTGGGAATCGGCCGGTGTGATAATAAAAAAAAAAAAAAGTCACTTGCAGTAGAACTTACCGTCACACATGTGTACCAGACACAATTATTTTAAGTGAAAAGTCATATGTATACTAATATTAATTTGTGCCGGCAATTAATTTAAGTAGGAACTTCTGTATGGTCACTGTCACGTTAGAGTAATTATTTTGTTTACTGCTTAGTGTGAACGAGGTGACTCTACCCTGCAGGCACGCGTACGTATGTTGTATTACTGTTGATGGCATTCTCTGTTTTCTTCACGTCGTTCTGTCCATTGTTTGTGGCATTCTTCCCGTTTTTTCTACACCTGCGTCTTTTGAAGAAGTTATCGTTAGTGCGTTAGTGCCAGAGGAGTTCCTGAACACCATTTTTTTTCTACTTCTTGCAGATTGTTCCAGACAATCCAACTCCACCTTAACTGGTTAGAATAGTTTTTTATGCTGGGCTATGCCTCACTTCAGTAGCAAACAAATCAATGCCTCTGTTTCTCCGCGACAGTGTTGAATCCAACTTTAATCTCAACACAGGTGATTTATCTTAAATCAAAATCAACAATAGCCATTATTAATCAACTTTCATCACCACGTGAAAGTAATTAAGTATAATATAATAATGTTACTGTCCAATGGAAATAGGAAATGGTGATTACACTTTCGTCTTGCATTTGGGATTTCATCAATTAAAACTGTCATGATAATACAGGCATCAATATTAAATACATTTAAAAAACGACATTGTCGACATTTCTTCGATAAAAATGCATTTTACAAAATACTGTACATGAAAATCCAATTGTACAAACAGTCTGTGAGGAATTTGCATGAATACACCATGAATTGTCAGTAAAATGAATATATTACGAAAATCGTAGAGTGGCCAAATGAATAAAAAAAAACTCATGAACTGTTAAATAGTTTTGGCGTAGTACTGGTCATATTATAATATTAACTATAGGGATTATACAGCATAATATACACAGACCTATTACGTAATGAGACATTAACATAAATATTGCATTAGAGTATCAGTCATATGTTTGAAAGCGTCTGCTCGTGAATGCTTTATGTGTAGTAATAAAATTCTACCATCCATTAGCGCTTTAAATGATAACGTTGATAATATAACAGGCAAGAAAAAGAAAACGAAGCCTTGGATTTTCGGGAATTAAGAGAAATAGAGCACAAGTGTGTGTGTGTGTGTGTGTGTGTGTGTGTGTGTGTGTGTGTGTGTGTGTGTGTGTGTGTATGTACTCACCTAGTTGTGGTTGCAAGGGTCGATTCATAGCTCCTGGCTCTGCCTCTTCACTGGTCTCTACTGGCTCACTCTCCCTGCACCATGAGCTTTATCATACCTCTCCTTAAAGCTATAAATGGATCCTGCCTCCACTACATCGTGCGTGTGTGTGTAATTAGTCTGATAAAACATAAGAGCTTTTGTAGTTTTTTTTCGACAGAAATACGAGAATACAAACCTAAGTGATACGGCTGCCATTTCAACTTGTGTGTATTTTCTGTCTCCATGGAGACAGAAAATAAACACAAGTGTTTATTTTCTCTGTGTGTGGGGGAGAGAAAGCCACACACACACACGCACACACACACACACACACACACACACACACACACACACACACACACACACACACACACACACACACACACACACACACACACACACACACATACACGGAGGAGAGGGCCAGAATGTTTCAAAGATGGCCACAATAATAAGGGGACATAACTGGAAGTTTAAAACTCAAATGAGTCATAGGGATGTTAGGAAGTATTTCTTCAGCCTTAGAATTGTCAGAAAGTGGAACAATCTATAGAATGAGGTAGTAGAGGCAGGACCCATACATAACTTTTAAAAAGGTACGATAAGACTCTTGGAGCAGGGAGAGAGTGGACCTAGTAGCGGCTAACGAAGAGGAGGGACCAGGAGTTGTGAATCGACCGCTGCAACTACAAACAGGTGAATAAAACTAGATGAGCACACAGAAAAAGTGTCACAGTTCCTACCGGAGAATGCTGAGACTCCCAGGACAGGAAGAATGGCTGTTAGTAAAGAATTGATAGACTGGGACTTCGAAGTTAGGTAATCAAATCATCGATATGAACGATAAGCCAAGCTCCGCTCAGCCTAGAGAGAAGTGTAGCTAAACGATGGAATTGCAGGAAGCGATAGAAATGCCGGATGCTTAGAGGAGTGTGCGGGATGTTAAAGTGAGATGCCAAATGCTTGAGAAGGATGCCGGATGCTTGAGGAGGTGCTGGATGCAGAAGATTCTGGTGTCGAGGATGCTCACCACTTTACTTTCATAAATAATATAGCGCTCTCGAGACCACCTATGCATATTATAGTCTGGATACCTGTGTGTGTGTTTCGATGTCTATCTCTCTTCCTCTCTGCCTTTCTTTCTTCTCCCCCTCTGTTTTTCTTCCTCACTCTTTATGTTTCTCCATTAACTTCTCTCACAATTCTCTTCCTCTTTCTCTCTCTCTCTGTCTCTCTTATCCTTTCTTCTCCAAGAACGAAACATTCCTGCTGTCAAGGAGACGGAGGACCTGCACCACTACTACCAACTTCGTGGAACTAGGTTATTTCTGTGGTTACAATGTCGGAGATGTTGTTTACCTGGTCTGCCCCTTGAGTCTAGACCACCTTGATCGCCCAGAATTAAACGTGTCTTCACATTTCCACCTAACGTACCCGTAAATCTTTAAAGAATTTTACACAGACCGGTAAAGTGCCAAATTTTCATTACGTATTACACATTTAGGTTTTTATTCAAAACTCTGGACACTACTGCATCTAAATTAATATGTTGTTTCCAACACACTAGCTTACATATGCAGTAAGATCACAGTAAACAGGTGATATCATAATATACAAAACAACCATTGTGAAAAAAATAGTAAATTTCCAAGCAATTTCGTGATTTCTCACATTATCAGGGACTTGTGATAATATGAGAAATCACGAGAGTGCTTGGAAGTTCACTATTTTTTTTTTCACAGTGGTTATTTTACACACCAGCCTAAATTTGAACACTCTAGCATATAAGCAAGTAGTCCTTCAGTCTCGCTTGCTCTCTTCTCAAGACTCCAAGAGGCTGAGTGAGGGCTTTATTCATAAGGATATGTCATGCAAATTCACTTAAGATCATGTATAAACGTTGTGGAAGTCAGTAGCTCTCGCACTTTGCTAAATTCTTAATAATGAGGAACAGTATACACACTCTGACCGTCTTAAGAATAATATCTCTTTTTTTTTTTTTTTTACACAGGGTTTGACAAGGTTAAGGATCCCTAGCTTTATTGACAAGCTATTTACAGGTTAAGGATTCCAAACTTTATTGGCAAGCTAAGAGCTGTTACCTACATCAGCTCATTTATTGTTATGAGACATACAAGTAGGGAACAGGATGAAGTTGGAGCCATCTGTGGGCCAGCATTTTCATTTGATCAGCTGACTTCATCTCGTTGACATCATAATGCTGTACGAATGTGTTCCATACTCGAGTCATCCTGGGTATATATGATCTCAGATGGAGTGATGTTCTGGAGAAGGGTACAGCCAGAGTGAAGTTGCTGCTTTCTGCCCGTCTTGTGGCATAAAAGCTTGTTTCAAGCTGTCCTCGAAGTGGATCCAAGTGTGGTACTTTGACAATATTGGCCTTGTACATAACAGTAAGGCCACCCACATCCCTCCTATGTTGAAGGCTCTGCTGAAATGACAGATCTATCCAGGATGGGTCCAGGCGAGAGATGAGACGTTTTGCTCTGTTCTCTACTCTGTCAAGCAGTCGCAGATGAGAGGGTGGGCAGGCAAACCAAGAAAGTGGAGCATACTCAAGGTGTGAGCGTACTTGTGCCTCGTACAGAATCTTGCAACCCCTACTGTCAAGCAGATGCGAGATACGGCGAAGTGCTGTAAGCTTTATGTAAGCCTTTATGTAAGCCTTAAGATCTTCAAGATGCTTATCGTCTTCTCTTCTCTTGCTATCTTCGATTCCCATTTCCTCACTTCGTTCTTCACTTTTTTTACACTTGAGATTCTATACAGTCTCATATACCCTCATCTTAACTTCTTCATTACCTTCGTCCAGTGCTTCTGCCCCACTCCTTCAACAGCCAATTACAACGTATTCCTCTGCAGCGAACTTTCCACACTCCCCTCTTCTCCTAATTTCACCCTTCTCCTAATTCCCTTTCCCTACCCCCCTGTCTCTCACCTTCTACCCTCCCGCTTCTCCCTCCAGCCATCATTAGCCACTTAAAATCTTTTCTGTGGAGTAATAGAGGCCGCCCCTCAGTCTCTCGCTTCCTTCCGCCTCCCTTAACCTTCCACTAGAAGCCACACGGCCGTAAAGGACCTCAGCCGAACTCCCCGACCAGCACTAGGTAACCCCAGATGACTCCCAGATGTGCCTATAAAATCAATGAGATGAAGCAAGAGGAAATGAGAGAGGGAGGAGTCTTCCCTCCTTTCCTCCTCCGCCCCTCAGTGGTAATGACCCTCAACTATTTCTACAGGAAAAGGGTCTTTCTCAATGGTAACGACTACTTCTATACTTGTCGCAGAGAGGCACAGGTCCTTCTTTTCCAGCGGATGTGGCCTGCTGGAGTCCACTCAACATGTCTCCCAGAGGAAGGGTTCCTCATGGCGGTAATGACTTCCTCGAGGGAAAAAAAAACTGAGGGAAGACCTTTCCGATGATGGCGCCCAGTGTAGCCCCTGCGTCATTGTGTTCGAGAGTGAAGTCCCTGCGTCATGAGATCAAGAGAATCAGTCTAACCCTTCTCAGCTTATCGTCTTATCCTTTAATATCCTTTACGCAGCCTTGGTTAAATAAACACTTGTTAGCTAAGTAAACACTTGTTATCAGTGTTTTGTTAAATTTTACCCACCGATCGTTCAGATGTGGGTGCTGAGCATTTTCTTTGAGGGGAATGAGAGAGACTCACATAAAAGTGTTTCTGATTCGTCATAATGTTTATGAGACGTTTGTTTCGACTGAAAGTACTCTCAGTATAGCAAGCGTCATCTTTCTTCGTTATTATGACTTGGTTTTAGGGTTGTAGCTAGCAAGTATGAGTGTTGTTTGATGCTCTGTGATACAATGTTGGTGCGTGTATCACTGTGTCAGTTGAAAAAAAAAATCTTGCTGTAGGTCCATGGCACTCTAAATAGTATAGAAAAAAAAAATGTGGCTCCTGAGGATGGATGTGTACATGACCGAAATTTAATATACAACACAATTACTCGCATAAAAAGTTGGAATACACTTATATTTTCACTGTTCATATTTACGATTTTCAGCGCATTATGTACTAGTGTTCTTGAGCACAAGGAGACAACAGACTTAACAGGATTGTCTATCCTATAGATCCGCACGCACATGAAATAACGTCAGATTTTGATCGCATGCGCCAAGTTAAACGGAAATAAACTACTTGCATCATTAACTGGTGGTAATATTTTCCTTATTAAGCAAGTAAAATAAAAGCAAGCATCTGTTGAGCTTAGAAAATTAGAGAACCTGAGAGCATTCGTCTAATACATCAACATCTTCAGAGGCGCTCTAACAGGAAAGAGTAAAGTATGCTAATATACAGGAACAAAACGAGGTGCTTGAATAAACGTCCTTCTTACACTCCACTGGGAGGGATTAAGCCTGCAGACCGACTCCAGACCTACTGCAGTGCTCCCTCTCCATAAAAGGATTACCCAACAGGCTGACTGCAGTATTCATATACCAAGCCAACACCTGAGCAAGACAGACTCCAGTTAACTTGAGTGCAATTTGTTTGCCAGACAGTGCATGAGCTCCCTGGTCACAAACTAATTTAGAGATAAAAACGGTCACCTATTATACATTAGGCAATTAGCTCAGCTCCAGTAGAATAGAAAGGCTATTAAAATAATGAACATTACAAAAAAGAGTTTTGAAATAATATATATATATATATATATATATATATATATATATATATATATATATATATATATATATATATATATATATATATATATATATATATATATATATATATATATATATATATATATATATATATATATATATATATATATATATATATACTATATATATATATATATATATATATATATATATATATATATATATATATATATATATATATATATATATATATTATTTTTATTTTTTTTATTATCACACTGGCCGATTCCCACCAAGGCAGGGTGGCCCGAAAAAGAAAAACTTTCACCATCATTCACTCCATCACTGTCTTGCCAGAAGGGTGCTTTACACTACAGTTTTTAAACTGCAACATTAACACCCCTCCTTCAGAGTGCAGGCACTGTACTTCCCATCTCCAGGACTCAAGTCCGGCCTGCCGGTTTCCCTGAATCCCTTCATAAATGTTACTTTGCTCACACTCCAACAGCACGTCAAGTATTAAAAACCATTTGTCTCCATTCACTCCTATCAAACACGCTCACGCATGCCTGCTGGAAGTCCAAGCCCCTCGCACACAAAACCTCCTTTACCCCCTCCCTCCAACCCTTCCTAGGCCGACCCCTACCCCGCCTTCCTTCCACTACAGACTGATACACTCTTGAAGTTATTCTGTTTCGCTCCATTCTCTCTACATGTCCGAACCACCTCAACAACCCTTCCTCAGCCCTCTGGACAACAGTTTTGGTAATCCCGCACCTCCTCCTAACTTCCAAACTACGAATTCTCTGCATTATATTCACACCACACATTGCCCTCAGACATGACATCTCCACTGCCTCCAGCCTTCTCCTCGCTGCAACATTCATCACCCATGCTTCACACCCATATAAGAGCGTTGGTAAAACTATACTCTCATACATTCCCCTCTTTGCCTCCAAGGACAAAGTTCTCTGTCTCCACAGACTCCTAAGTGCACCACTCACTCTTTTTCCCTCATCAATTCTATGATTCACCTCATCTTTCATAGACCCATCCGCTGACACGTCCACTCCCAAATATCTGAATACGTTCACCTCCTCCATACTCTCTCCCTCCAATCTGATATTCAATCTTTCATCACCTAATCTTTTTGTTATCCTCATAACCTTACTCTTTCCTGTATTCACCTTTAATTTTCTTCTTTTGCACACCCTACCAAATTCATCCACCAATCTCTGCAGCTTCTCTTCAGAATCTCCCAAGAGCACAGTGTCATCAGCAAAGAGCAGCTGTGACAACTCCCACCCTGTGTGTGATTCTTTATCTTTTAACTCCACGCCTCTTGCCAAGACCCTCGCATTTACTTCTCTTACAACCCCATATATAAATATATTAAACAACCACGGTGACATCACACATCCTTGTCTAAGGTCTACTTTTACTGGGAAAAAATTTCCCTCTTTTCTACATACTCTAACTTGAGCCTCACTATCCTCGTAAAAACTCTTCACTGCTTTCAGTAACCTACCTCCTACACCATACACTTGCAACATCTGCCACATTGCCCCCCTATCCACCCTGTCATACGCCTTTTCCAAATCCATAAATGCCACAAAGACCTCTTTAGCCTTATCTAAATACTGTTCACTTATATGTTTCACTGTAAACACCTGGTCCACACACCCCCTACCTTTCCTAAAGCCTCCTTGTTCATCTGCTGTCCTATTCTCCGTCTTACTCTTAATTCTTTCAATTATAACTCTACCATACACTTTACCAGGTACACTCAACAGACTTATCCCCCTATAATTTTTGCACTCTCTTTTATCCCCTTTGCCTTTATACAAAGGAACTATGCATGCTCTCTGCCAATCCCTAGGTACCTTACCCTCTTCCATACATTTATTAAATAATTGCACCAACCACTCCAAAACTATATCCCCACCTGCTTTTAACATTTCTATCTTTATCCCATCAATCCCGGCTGCCTTACCCCCTTTCATTTTACCTACTGCCTCACGAACTTCCCCCACACTCACAACTGGCTCTTCCTCACTCCTACAAGATGTTATTCCTCCTTGCCCTATACACGAAATCACAGCTTCCCTATCTTCATCAACATTTAACAATTCCTCAAAATATTCCCTCCATCTTCCCAATACCTCTAACTCTCCATTTAATAACTCTCCTCTCCTATTTTTAACTGACAAATCCATTTGTTCTCTAGGCTTCCTTAACTTGTTAATCTCACTCCAAAACTTTTTCTTATTTTCAACAAAATTTGTTGATAACAGCTCACCCACTCTCTCATTTGCTCTCTTTTTACATTGCTTCACCACTCTCTTAACCTCTCTCTTTTTCTCCATATACTCTTCCCTCCTTGCATCACTTCTACTTTGTAAAAACTTCTCATATGCTAACTTTTTCTCCCTTACTACTCTCTTTACATCATCATTCCACCAATCGCTCCTCTTCCCTCCTGCACCCACTTTCCTGTAACCACAAACTTCTGCTGAACACACTAACACTACATTTTTAAACCTACCCCATTCCTCTTCGACCCCATTGCCTATGCTCTCATTAGCCCATCTATCCTCCAATAGCTGTTTATATCTTACCCTAACTGCCTCCTCTTTTAGTTTATAAACCTTCACCTCTCTCTTCCCTGATGCTTCTATTCTCCTTGTATCCCATATATATATATGTATATATATATATATATATATATATATATATATATATATATATATATATATATATATATATATATCTGTATATATATATATATATATATATGCAAAACAACCACTCTGAAAGAATAGAGAAATTCCAAGCGCTTTCGTGGCTACTCACATTATCAAGGAACTATGAAAGTAAAGCATCCAAGGAAGCTATATAAGGGGTCTGGCCAGCACCTCACTATCAGATCCCACAACGGTTAAACACGTGACGCGCGCCGACCCAACTTGGATAGGTCCTTTGCACAACTCACCCACAAACTATTCTACCCAAGAAAATTTAAAAATTATTATTTGTCCAGTGTATTATTAAATTCTTCCCAAATTCTATTAATTATAAATGGATCTAATTTATATAAACCAAAGGAAATATTCATATTATTGTCAAAACTGCTTTTTATGAAACAAGATTCAATTATATTCCTGTCGACCATGGACTTGCTTGATACTACTTTCTCAACTTTTTGAAAATCAATTGGATGGTTAAAATCTCTTACTTGAATAAATAGAGCATTGGAATCTTGTCCAGTTCTAATGTTATATTTATATTGTTTTAATCTTAGTTCGAGATTTTTACCAGTTTGACCGTAATAAACTTTATCGCAAATTTTACAAGGAATCTTATAGACACATCCATCAGTATTTTGGGGGGAATTCTTTATCAAAAGTTTTTTTACTGTATCAAGATTTTTGAATACAACTTTAATATTAAAAGTCTTAAGAAGAGAAGGCATATCAACCAAGTTTTCATGGTAAGGGAGAACCAACATATTTTTAGTTGAATAAGGCTGGTTGTCCCTTTTTGGATTGCAAAAAGTATTTCTAGCAACTTTAAAAGATTTATCAATTACATTTCTTGGGTATTTTAAATCATTACCTATTTCATAAATTTTGGATATTTCCTCATCTATGAACTCAGGACTACAAATTCGTAAAGCTCTCAAAAACATTGATGAGAAAACAGACAGTTTGACTCTATCTTGATGCGAGGAATAATAGTGGACATAGGAACAGTTATTTGTAGGTTTTCTGTAAATTTTAAATTTGAATTCATTATTGCGCAAAGGACCTATCCAAGTTGGGTCGGCGCGCGTCACGTGTTTAACCGTTGTGAGATCTGATAGTGAGGTGCTGGCCAGACCCCTTATATAGCTTCCTTGGATGCTTTACTTTCATAGTTCCTTGATAATGTGAGTAGCCACGAAAGCGCTTGGAATTTCTCAATTCTTTCAGAGTGGTTGTTTTGCATATTTTGAAATCACCTGTTTACTGTGATCTTATTGCATATATATATATATATATATATATATATATATATATATATATATATATATATATATATATATATATATATATATATATATATATATATATATATATATATATATATATATATATATATATATATATATATATATATATATATATATATATATATCACCTCTGGAACTGTCCTGGGGACCCTCATCCTCAAAGATAAGAATAAACTTATTTCAGGGAAAACTCAAGGTTCTCCCCTGAAGCTGTCTGAATATTGTCTTCTCCTACCACCCCCTATATTCTATATTCTAAGTAGACTTTATTTAAAGACAAAATACATTGACAAAAGTACAATAGGGAGTAGAACAACATAGATAACATCTCAGACCTATATCTCGAATACTGTGTCCAGCTCCCCGGCGGTGGGCCGCGTGCCCAAAATGCTGCAGGCATTTTCCCTCTAGATAGCAACAAAGAGTCTCTGAGAGAAGAAGCTGGCCTTTCTGTGATCCTTGGTTTCTGTGATGAGTTTTCACCAAGCTTTTCAAGGAATTTTAGAGCACACTTGTCCCATGCTCCAAGGCTCTCCGACCCTGCTGGGATGAAGTTATAGCAAGGGATTATTGCGGGTCTTCTGGGTCTCCCTGTAGCTGGCGGCTCCACTCCCTTCATCTTCAGAGTATGGCAAGTAGGTGTCTGCCAATGTGGCGGCACAGGTGTAGTCCCAGGCAATCTGCTTACCATCCTTCCAGGGTAGCATAGTGGCTCCATCATGGCGCTTTTGATTTCCGTCAGACCTCTGTACTTGGGGTTCCTGTTGAGCGAGAAATAAATAAATAAGTAAATGTATATATATACTATATATATATATATATATATATATATATATATATATATATATATATATATATATATATATATATATATGATGGGGTCCACCTCTGGTGTAAATTGTGGGACCCATAGCCTCGGAGACGTGGATGAAAAGGCTTCAAGGAAGAATATTTGGATTTCTTCCTGAAGCCATTTGAATATTCCACTTCCCCCTACCACCCCATCTTTTAAACTATTATATATATATATATATATATATATATATATATACATATATATATATATATATATATATATATATATATATATATATATATATGTACATATATATATATATATATATATATATATATATATATATATATATATCTACCGTCCTGCCAGATGACTGTGAAACAAAAACCTGTAACTGTTTTGCATGATGGTAGGATTGCTGGTTTCTTTTTCTGTCTCATAAACACGCTAAGATAACAGGGATATCTTGCTACTCCTACTTACACTTTGGTCACACTTCACAGACACGCACATGCATATATATATATACATACATCTAGGTTTTTCTCCTTTTTCTAAATAGCTCTTGTTCTTTTTTATTTCTTCTATTGTCCATGGGGAAGTGGAAAAGAATCTTTCCTCCGTAAGCCATGCGTGTCGTATGAGGCGACTAAAATGCCGGGAGCAATGGGCTAGTAACCCCTTCTCCTGTATACAATTACTAAAAAAAGAGAAGAAGAAAAACTTTATAAAACTGGGTTGCTTAAATGTGCGTGGATGTAGTGCGGATGACAAGAAACAGATGATTGCTGATGTTATGAATGAAAAGAAGTTGGATGTCCTGGCCCTAAGCGAAACAAAGCTGAAGGGGGTAGGAGAGTTTCAGTGGGGGGAAATAAATGGGATTAAATCTGGAGTATCTGAGAGAGTTAGAGCAAAGGAAGGGGTAGCAGTAATGTTAAATGATCAGTTATGGAAGGAGAAAAGAGAATATGAATGTGTAAATTCAAGAATTATGTGGATTAAAGTAAAGGTTGGATGCGAGAAGTGGGTCATAATAAGCGTGTATGCACCTGGAGAAGAGAGGAATGCAGAGGAGAGAGAGAGATTTTGGGAGATGTTAAGTGAATGTATAGGAGCCTTTGAACCAAGTGAGAGAGTAATTGTGGTAGGGGACTTGAATGCTAAAGTAGGAGAAACTTTTAGAGAGGGTGTGGTAGGTAAGTTTGGGGTGCCAGGTGTAAATGATAATGGGAGCCCTTTGATTGAACTTTGTATAGAAAGGGGTTTAGTTATAGGTAATACATATTTTAAGAAAAAGAGGATAAATAAGTATACACGATATGATGTAGGGCGAAATGACAGTAGTTTGTTGGATTATGTATTGGTAGATAAAAGACTGTTGAGTAGACTTCAGGATGTACATGTTTATAGAGGGGCCACAGATATATCAGATCACTTTCTAGTTGTAGCTACACTGAGAGTAAAAGGTAGATGGGATACAAGGAGAATAGAAGCATCAGGGAAGAGAGAGGTGAAGGTTTATAAACTAAAAGAGGAGGCAGTTAGGGTAAGATATAAACAGCTATTGGAGGATAGATGGGCTAATGAGAGCATAGGCAATGGGGTCGAAGAGGTATGGGGTAGGTTTAAAAATGTAGTGTTAGAGTGTTCAGCAGAAGTTTGTGGTTACAGGAAAGTGGGTGCAGGAGGGAAGAGGAGCGATTGGTGGAATGATGATGTAAAGAGAGTAGTAAGGGAGAAAAAGTTAGCATATGAGAAGTTTTTACAAAGTAGAAGTGATGCAAGGAGGGAAGAGTATATGGAGAAAAAGAGAGAAGTTAAGAGAGTGGTGAAGCAATGTAAAAAGAGAGCAAATGAGAGAGTGGGTGAGATGTTATCAACAAATTTTGTTGAAAATAAGAAAAAGTTTTGGAGTGAGATTAACAAGTTAAGAAAGCCTAGAGAACAAATGGATTTGTCAGTTAAAAATAGGAGAGGAGAGTTATTAAATGGAGAGGTAGAGGTATTGGGAAGATGGAAGGAATATTTTGAGGAATTGTTAAATGTTGATGAAGATAGGGAAGCTGTGATTTCGTGTATAGGGCAAGGAGGAATAACATCTTGTAGGAGTGAGGAAGAGCCAGTTGTGAGTGTGGGGGAAGTTCGTGAGGCAGTAGGTAAAATGAAAGGGGGTAAGGCAGCCGGGATTGATGGGATAAAGATAGAAATGTTAAAAGCAGGTGGGGATATAGTTTTGGAGTGGTTGGTGCAATTATTTAATAAATGTATGGAAGAGGGTAAGGTACCTAGGGATTGGCAGAGAGCATGCATAGTTCCTTTGTATAAAGGCAAAGGGGATAAAAGAGAGTGCAAAAATTATAGGGGGATAAGTCTGTTGAGTGTACCTGGTAAAGTGTATGGTAGAGTTATAATTGAAAGAATTAAGAGTAAGACGGAGAATAGGATAGCAGATGAACAAGGAGGCTTTAGGAAAGGTAGGGGGTGTGTGGACCAGGTGTTTACAGTGAAACATATAAGTGAACAGTATTTAGATAAGGCTAAAGAGGTCTTTGTGGCATTTATGGATTTGGAAAAGGCGTATGACAGGGTGGATAGGGGGGCAATGTGGCAGATGTTGCAAGTGTATGGTGTAGGAGGTAGGTTACTGAAAGCAGTGAAGAGTTTTTACGAGGATAGTGAGGCTCAAGTTAGAGTATGTAGGAAAGAGGGAAATTTTTTCCCAGTAAAAGTAGGCCTTAGACAAGGATGTGTGATGTCACCGTGGTTGTTTAATATATTTATAGATGGGGTTGTAAGAGAAGTAAATGCGAGGGTCTTGGCAAGAGGCGTGGAGTTAAAAGATAAAGAATCACACACAAAGTGGGAGTTGTCACAGCTGCTCTTTGCCGATGACACTGTGCTCTTGGGAGATTCTGAAGAGAAGTTGCAGAGATTGGTGGATGAATTTGGTAGGGTGTGCAAAAGAAGAAAATTAAAGGTGAATACAGGAAAGAGTAAGGTTATGAGGATAACAAAAAGATTAGGTGATGAAAGATTGAATATCAGATTGGAGGGAGAGAGTATGGAGGAGGTGAACGTATTCAGATATTTGGGAGTGGACGTGTCAGCGGATGGGTCTATGAAAGATGAGGTGAATCATAGAATTGATGAGGGAAAAAGAGTGAGTGGTGCACTTAGGAGTCTGTGGAGACAAAGAACTTTGTCCTTGGAGGCAAAGAGGGGAATGTATGAGAGTATAGTTTTACCAACGCTCTTATATGGGTGTGAAGCGTGGGTGATGAATGTTGCAGCGAGGAGAAGGCTGGAGGCAGTGGAGATGTCATGTCTGAGGGCAATGTGTGGTGTGAATATAATGCAGAGAATTCGTAGTTTGGAAGTTAGGAGGAGGTGCGGGATTACCAAAACTGTTGTTCAGAGGGCTGAGGAAGGGTTGTTGAGGTGGTTCGGACATGTAGAGAGAATGGAGCGAAACAGAATGACTTCAAGAGTGTATCAGTCTGTAGTGGAAGGAAGGCGGGGTAGGGGTCGGCCTAGGAAGGGTTGGAGGGAGGGGGTAAAGGAGGTTTTGTGTGCGAGGGGCTTGGACTTTCAGCAGGCATGCGTGAGCGTGTTTGATAGGAGTGAATGGAGACAAATGGTTTTTAATACTTGACGTGCTGTTGGAGTGTGAGCAAAGTAACATTTATGAAGGGATTCAGGGAAACCGGCAGGCCGGACTTGAGTCCTGGAGATGGGAAGTACAGTGCCTGCACTCTGAAGGAGGGGTGTTAATGTTGCAGTTTAAAAACTGTAGTGTAAAGCACCCTTCTGGCAAGACAGTGATGGAGTGAATGATGGTGAAAGTTTTTCTTTTTCGGGCCACCCTGCCTTGGTGGGAATCGGCCGGTGTGATAATAATAAATAATAATAATATATATATATATATATATATATATATATATATATATAATTTACAGAGAAATATTGCAGTCAGCAGGATTCAAACCTACAATGGAAGCTGTCCACGACGGTGGCTTAGCTCCTTAAACCACTCGTCAGACTGGGAGCTAAGCCACGTTCGTGGATAGCTTACAACGTGGATATGAACCCTTCTGGCTACGATATATATTTATATTAAGGAGGTAAAGGCAGGATCCTTGCATAACCTCAAGAAGTTGTACGAAGAGCGAAGAGGCCGGGCCAGAAGCTGACATTCTCCCCTTGCACCAACATATAGGTAAGAACACACACAGGAATCACGCCTCCTCAACTCAGGTAAAAACGTAGCTGCCTGGGTAGTAAACAACCTCAATGAGTGCCGAGAAGCGAAGAGGACAATAAAAATGATGAATGTCAAATTGTTTTAAAGAAGACAGACCGAACTCACAACAGGAGAATTTTGCAAATTATTCTGGATCATTATTATCTTCACCTCTTCCTCCCATTAAAGCGATCCTTTTCCCTTGCATTCAACAATAATCTTATTATTTAATTGTTAATATATTATATTAATATACATTAATATACAAGGTGCCACAAAAACACTCCCTGATTTCCGACAGGTATAGCATGCAACTTTATTGTAATAATCTTTCACAGTTAGTAGCTTCAGATGCAGGATTTCATTGTTTCATGTGGTATAAGGTAGCATTAAAGGCACTCAATGTGCGCCCCTCTGGTTGCTCGGCAAACATCGATGTGTTAGTTCAGTTCGGTTCAGACGCTCTGCAGCATGTCTGGTGTTATCATGCGAACTGCTTCAGTGATCTAAATTTTCAGCTCCTCCAGGGTTGCAGGTAGTGATGGTACGTAAACTGTGCCCTTCAAGTACCCCCGAAGAAAGAAGTCACAAATAGTTAGGTTCGGTGACGTCGCAGGCCACTTAGAGAAGTCACCGGACCTAACTATTTGTGACATCTCTCTAGGGTGCCTTTAATGCTACTCTATACCACATGAAACTGAATGAAATCCTGCATCTGAAGCTACTAACTGTGAAAGATTATTACAATAAAGTTACATGTTATACCTGTTAGAAATCAGGGAGTGTTTTTGTAGACACCTTGTATATCATATTAATATACATTAGTATATGTTATATTAATATATTATGAGTGCTGTCATATACAATTAACACAGACAAAAGGAGACAGTGTAGCCTGCAGGTAAAGTCACAGTATTAAAAAAATAGTAGTTAAAATTAAGGTCAGGGTCAACTTAGACTAAGATGTGTAACATGTTTCTTACAAGCAATGTCTGTTTGTGTTTGTTAAGCTGAAATAAGAAGTCTGAAATACGAACACGGAGACATTAGAACAGCTAATATCAGAAGAGATATGTTCAGTCACTTGCGACTGTAACCACGAACGAATCTTCAAGTTTAATAAATACGCAACTGGAAATGTAGGACTAACTTAAACTTGCCGGTTGCAAATGTTATCCTGTTTGAAGGGCAACCAAAAACTGAATATAAAAAAATTCGCCCAAATAGGATAAAATATTTCGAAAGTTTTATATAAACTACATCACTTTACGCCGTCAATTGTTAACAAGGCTATGTGATGTAGTGAAAAATTTTCGGTAGTTTTTTTTTTCAACGTGAATTAACCCTCAAAAATTCATACCAAGAGAAAAGTTTTTTTTACAAAACACATCGAATAAGTGCACACGCAGTGTACCTGTAGTGAAGCCTATGTCTGTGTGGCACATAATGAGGAAACGTGAACCACTTCACAGATTCTACAACCATTAAGAATATTATTTATTTTATTCATATTGCACTAAATTCTTTTGTCTTCATTTTGGATATAATGTTCCTTAAGTAACTATCAGCGGTAAATAATAGAACATATTCTTCTGCAATTACTTCTAGGTTGACTGATATTTCCCCTGGACTATAATATCCACAGCAGCAGATATAAGAGCATTCATTATAAAAGTGTTAGCAATAGCAAAAGAAACATCAGCCATAACAATAGCAGCAGCAGCAGCAGCAGTAACAGCAGTAGCTGGAACAGCAATAGAAGTCAGATCAGTAGCATCAGCAGTAAATAGCTGGCAATATAACAGCAGTTACAGCAACGTTAACAAAAGCCTTATCAAGAGTAACGTCACTAATAGCATCAGTAGCAGAAGCACTAGCATCAACATTACTAGTAACATAAGCCGTGTCATGAACTTTAATAGCAGCTATAACAAATGTTACAACAAAAGCAGCAGCAGCAGCCCCAGTAACAGCAGCTACTACAGCGGGAGTAGCAGCAGCATCAACCATAACAGCAACAGTAACCATAACAGCAGCAGTAACCATAACAGCACCAATAACAGCAGCAGTAGCAGCAACAGTAACAATATAACCTTCGTGTGGACCCTGATGACGTACTCACCAAGATCTCTTAAGAAAGAAAAACTACAACACAATTTTCTCTTAGTGTGGAAAGTGTTGAGGGTTGGGGCGTGAGCAGCAGGTGGAGTAGCGAGATAATGGAACGTAGAGGCCAGAACCAAGGGGGCGAGGAAGTCAGGAAGAAGAAGACAAGAAGTCTGAAGAAAGCGGACGAGAGGTGAGGAAGAGCCGAACGAGAGGTCAGAAAGAATCGAACAAAAGGCCACGAAAAAAAGAAGGCAAGGGGCAAGAATGAAAAGAAAATAGAATCTGGGATAAAGAGTAGAAAATTTAAAGAAAAATGCAGAGGTTATGAAGGAAAGGGCAAGTGTTTAACAGAGGGCAAGGAACGTGGGAAAGAGAGAGAGAAAGAGAGAGAGAGAGAGAGAGAGAGAGAGAGAGAGAGAGAGAGAGAGAGAGAGAGAGAGAGAGAGAGAGAGAGAGAGAGAGAGAGAGAGAGAGAGAGAGAGAGAGAGAGAGAGAGAGAGATAAAGTGTGAGAAAGAAGAGAACATATCCACTGCCCTCCATATAAACATTTCCTTAATGCAACACGACTACCATCCACACCCTCGTGGAAAGTCTTTATCTTTCCTTATTAGAGTTGCACACCTGCCTAGTCTTCTCTAAAAACATATTTTTGCCTCTTTCTCCTAGTGGTCCTGTGGGACAAGGCCCGTGACCATCGTCACTGCTATCACTTATCTTCGTTCACACACATATTTACATGCAGGATACACATCCATATTCTTCTCTATATATTTTACAAACAGTTTTCCAATAGTCATCAGTCCTCTCGATCTCCATACTCCTATGCTGGTTCATGGCCACTCCACCTAATTGTCAGTTCCCACCTTTCCACTACGTTGTTATTGTTTATTTCTGTTATATTCGACAACAAGATTTGTGGGTACAATACATCCCTGACTTATTTCCCTTAACCAGCCAGGGATTTTTCGGCCTTGTAATGATGTAACGTGAATCGGATCAGAGTGCATTCGCAGTGGGTCGAATCATTTGAAAAAATACACTGTATAGTTTAAACTCTTGTAAAGTTACTGAAGACCAGTGGCATAGGAGCAAAGAATTGTAAGAATGCGAAAAAAATCTGAAAGCTTCTTCATTGTACATTTATATTTGATAAGACACATGTGCAACAGTTAGGGAACTTTATTCAGAAACGTCTCCTACACAGTAGACTTCTTCAGTTGAGTAACGAGGAGGTAGCAGAAGCAGTACTCGACTGGAGAAGCCTACTGTGTAGGAGAAACGTTTCGAAATAAAGTTACCTTAACTGTTGAACGTGTATCTTACATGTCAACTTGTCTATTATTTACCGTTATCATATTCACCTCAGCTACACTGCTGTTCATATAGTGCAGTGTGGGTGAGATGAAAAAGAGACAACAATAGCAAATAGACTACAGTAACAAATCAGGATTTGCGAATATCTTCTGGTTTCTTTGAGAAGATGACGCAGAGGGCGTTACCGTTCTGGATCGTCACGCTTTGACACTGAGCATTATAGAGTAGCATCCCTTAAATTTCTGGTCGTATTGATGAAAATAGAAACATATATGTACTTGCAAATCCCTCCCAAACAAAAAGAACCAGTAAGTGATAATAGTGTTTGGGTTTGCTTTCGTATGTGAAATTTTGTTAAAGGAGTAGAAATTACGAAAACAATTCTAAATGTTGTCGTGCAAGTTGAAAAAAAAGATAATGGTCAAGGAAATATTACAGCAACAGCGCAACCTAATGAAATAACACACGCTGAAAACCCGCATACTAACATAATAGCATCGTTTACATAAAAGCCTTTCAGAGTGTAATTAAGCCATTTTTATATCTAACTGGAAAAAAAATCAGTCATAAATGAATTTATAATGATAACCTGATGAAATTTAAGTCAATAAATGCGTTATTTGATACAAGGACGATGCGTCAGCAGGTTCATATTTCTCGCTTAACTGAAGAAAAAACAAAGGCAGTGTTTATCTAACTAAAAACAGAATACAAATGCTTCAGAAGACTCACTGCCATGCAAGTGCGAACCTATTAATGTCCATAAAATTAGAATTTGCCGTTAATGCTGGAACAAAATTTTCCCGGACCACGTAATATGAAAATTATCATTTTATATTTTGCGACGTTTCAACTGATAAACGCGGTATAATCGCTGGCTATAATAGCCTCATGATAGTGGCTATTTATCCTTGCTAATTCAGTAGTGATGTTGGACCGCTAGCGTTACTTGTATTGATGTTGGACCACTGGTATTGTTTGTAGAGAGGCTGCTGTCACGTTACTGTGTGTGTTTCTTGTCGTGTCACCACGACAACCCACTTGGGTCTCAGAGCATCGAGTGGTAGCAGCACACTGGTGTCGAAACAACCCATTCTTGTCGATTATTATGTTGATATATTTGTATCAAACTCTTAATTGTGTGGGGTAATCCAGAACTAGGAGAGGGAGGAAGGTGAATACCTGGTACACAACACATACAATTTGTCGTTAAAGTTCCAAGGCGTGGTACTGGCTCTAGCTCTCATCCCCTTATAAGAAGACAAACACGCTACTCACGCAGTCAAGCTTTTCCTTAGGATACTACACAAGACTACACAGTCTTTCATACACACTAACAGATCGGCCAAAAGAGACAGTCCATCTTACTCTTGCCATTAAAATCCAGTCATGCCAGTCCCTCTGTATTATTCTAGGCATCCTCCTAGACTTGAAATTCCTTCCGGAAATGCCAATTCATTTGTACCATGATTTTTCTTTCTAATCACAACCCATTCAGTATATGGCAACCCAAACATATTGCATATCAATCATAATATCGCAACAAGTTAATCACACTGAACCTGATTATGTTACAGCCCAAATACAAAATCAAAATCCTAGTCACTATATTCCCAATTGTCCCGCTGGCCAGAACAGATGACAAGCAGGTGTGCGAGAACACATGTGCATCTATAGTGGCTGTGACACCTGCCATACCTCCAGTACAACAGGGATGAAAGAAGTGCAACTGTCATCTTTAGCAAGTTGCAAGAACTATTACAAGACTTAAACTATCTCAGCCTTACATTTTCGTTCCAGTATGTTCAGAGGATTCAAGGGAAAAGAGGGCAGCCAAATTCCTGAAGCAGTTAGCCAAAAGACTCGTAGGGAAAACTACAGTATCTCAGAGCAGCTAGTTCGCTGTTCCATCGTCTCAGTATTGCAGTGCTGAACGGTTATGCCTGTGGTATCGCCCCAGTTCTCTAGATCTGCAGGAAATATTTGAAATGAATTTATTGACAGATGCATATCTATACAGTATTGAATCCCTTACCCCATTTCCACCATATTCCACGGCTACATTAGGTAGCAGATTGGCTAGAAAATTTTAAAGGCAGGATAGTCGAGCGGACAGTGCTTGGAAATGTCGCCCGACAGACCATCAATTGAAAGGAAATAATAAATAAATACATCTATCTATCTATATATATATATATATATATATATATATATATATATATATATATAT
>NC_091307.1:17853247-17865230 GCF_038502225.1 Cherax quadricarinatus
ACATATATATAATATATATATATATATATATATATATATATATATATATATATATATATATATATATATATATATATATATGTCGTGCCGAATATGTAAAACTGGTCATTTAGCAAGATTAATTAAGTCCTTTCTGAAACTTTCTCTTATACGTTTAAAGATATTTTTTTTCATTAGTGTTAATGTAAAAAATTTTAATTTTTCTCCAAAAGTCTTAGAAAACTTACCGAAATTTATTATAACAAGAACAATTTATTTTAGCCTAACCCAACTAAATATATTTTAGATTTGTTTACACTAATTTAATACTAAACAAATACAGTGAAATATATTTTTTTCGTTAGGTTCAGAATGATTTTGGCGAAATTATTGCATACACAAATTTTCACTTGTTTTAAATGGCAAGATGAACGTTGCTATTTAAGCCAAGATCACAAGTTCTGCCTATTCGGCACGACATACACACACACACACACACACACATATATATACATATATAAATATATATATATATATATATATATATATATATATATATATATATATATATATTTATATATATATATAGATATATATATATATATATATATATATGCAAACCAACCACTGTGAAAGAGTAGTGAAATTCCAAGAGCTTTCGTGACTACTCACATTGTCAAGGAACATTGTCATAGTTCCTTGACAATGTGAGCAGTCACGAATTTCACTACTCTTTCACAGTAGTTGTTTTGCATATTATAAAATCACCTGTTTACTGCGATCTTATTGCATATATATATATATATATATATATATATATATATATATATATATATATATATATATATATATATATATATATATATATATATATATATATATATATATATATATACATATATATATATATATATATATATATATAAATAGAAATATATATATATATATATAAATATATATATATATATATATATATATATATATAGATATAAATATATATATATATATATATAAATATATATATATATATATATATATATATATATATATATATATATATATATATATATATATATATATATACATATATGTATATATATATATATATATATATATATATATTTATATATGTATATATATATATGTATATATCTATATATATATATGTATATATGTATATATTTATATATATATATGTATATATATATATATATATATATATATATATATATATATATATATACATATATATATATATATATATATATATATATATATATATATACATATATATATATATATATATATATATATATACATATATATATATATATATATATATATATATATATATATATATACACATACATATGTATATATATACATATATATATATATATATATATATATATATATATATATATATATATATATATATATATATATCGTGCCGAATAAGTAAAATTGGCGAATCAGCAAGAACCCATTTAAAATTAAGTTTCTAAAATTTTCACTTATACTTTTAAAGATATATTTTTTCATGTATGTTAATGTAAAAATTAATAACTTCGTACCAAAGGAACCTTAGAAAACTTACCTAACCTTATTTTAGCAAGCGCAATTTAATTTAGCCTAACCCAGATAAATATATTTTAGATAAGTTTACACTAATTTAATAATAAACAAACACATCGAGTTTTTTTTTGTTAATTTCAGAATGATTTTTGCGTAATTATTGCATAAACAAATTTTCGCTTGCCTTATTCGGCAAGAAGAGCGTTGCTATTTAAGCTAAAATCGCAAGTTTTACCTTTTCGGCACGACATCACACATATATATATATATATATATATTTATATATATATATATATATATATATATATATATATATATATATATATATATGCATATATATATATATATATATATATATATATATATATATATATATATATATATATATATATATATATATATATATATATATATATATATATATATATAGGTAGTAGGTTGGTAGACAGCAACCACCCAGGGATGTACTACCGTCCTGCCAGATGACTGTGAAACAGAAACCTGTAACTGTTTTGCATGATGGTATTATTGCTGGTTTCTTTTTCTGTCTCATAAACACGCTAGATAACAGGGATATCTTGCTACTCCTACTTACACTTTGGTCACACTTCACAGACACGCACATGCATATATATATATACATACATCTAGGTTTTTCTCCTTTTTCTAAATAGCTCTTGTTCCTTTTTATTTCTTCTATTGTCCATGGGGAAGTGGAAAAGAATCTTTCCTCCGTAAGCCATGCGTGTCGTATGAGGCGACTAAAATGCCGGGAGCAATGGGCTAGTAACCCCTTCTCCTGTATACATTTACTAAAAAAAGAGAAGAAGAAAAACTTTATAAAACTGGGATGCTTAAATGTGCGTGGATGTAGTGCGGATGACAAGAAACAGATGATTGCTGATGTTATGAATGAAAAGAAGTTGGATGTCCTGGCCCTAAGCGAAACAAAGCTGAAGGGGGTAGGAGAGTTTCAGTGGGGGGAAATAAATGGGATTAAATCTGGAGTATCTGAGAGAGTTAGAGCAAAGGAAGGGGTAGCAGTAATGTTAAATGATCAGTTATGGAAGGAGAAAAGAGAATATGAATGTTTAAATTCAAGAATTATGTGGATTAAAGTAAAGGTTGGATGCGAGAAGTGGGTCATAATAAGCGTGTATGCACCTGGAGAAGAGAGGAATGCAGAGGAGAGAGAGAGATTTTGGGAGATGTTAAGTGAATGTATAGGAGCCTTTGAACCAAGTGAGAGAGTAATTGTGGTAGGGGACCTGAATGCTAAAGTAGGAGAAACTTTTAGAGAGGGTGTGGTAGGTAAGTTTGGGGTGCCAGGTGTAAATGATAATGGGAGCCCTTTGATTGAACTTTGTATAGAAAGGGGTTTAGTTATAGGTAATACATATTTAAGAAAAAGAGGATAAATAAGTATACAAGATATGATGTAGGGCGAAATGACAGTAGTTTGTTGGATTATGTATTGGTAGATAAAAGACTGTTGAGTAGACTTCAGGATGTACATGTTTATAGAGGGGCCACATATATATCAGATCACTTTCTAGTTGTAGCTACACTGAGAGTAAAAGGTAGATGGGATACAAGGAGAATAGAAGCATCAGGGAAGAGAGAGGTGAAGGTTTATAAACTAAAAGAGGAGGCAGTTAGGGTAAGATATAAACAGCTATTGGAGGATAGATGGGCTAATGAGAGCATAGGCAATGGGGTCGAAGAGGTATGGGGTAGGTTTAAAAATGTAGTGTTAGAGTGTTCAGCAGAAGTTTGTGGTTACAGGAAAGTTGGTGCGGGAGGGAAGAGGAGCGACTGGTGGAATGATAATGTGAAGAGAGTAGTAAGGGAGAAAAAGTTAGCATATGAGAAGTTTTTACAAAGTAGAAGTGATGCAAGGAGGGAAGAGTATATGGAGAAAATGAGAGAGGTTAAGAGAGTGGTGAAGCAATGTAAAAAGAGAGCAAATGAGAGAACAAATGGACTTGTCAGTTAAAAATAGGAGAGGAGAGTTATTAAATGGAGAGTTAGAGGTATTGGGAAGATGGAGGGAATATTTTGAGGAATTGTTAAATGTTGATGAAGATAGGGAAGCTGTGATTTCATGTATAGGGCAAGGAGGAACAACATCTTGTAGGAGTGAGGAAGAGCCAGTTGTGAGTGTGGGGGAAGTTCGTGAGGCAATAGGTAAAATGAAAGGGGGTAAGGCAGCCGGGATTGATGGGATAAAGATAGAAATGTTAAAAGCAGGTGGGGATATAGTTTTGGAGTGGTTGGTGCAATTATTTAATAAATGTATGGAAGAGGGTAAGGTACCTAGGGATTGGCAGAGAGCATGCATAGTTCCTTTGTATAAAGGCAAAGGGGATAAAAGAGAGTGCAAAAATTATAGGGGGATAAGTCTGTTGAGTATACCTGGCAAAGTGTATGGTAGAGTTATTATGGAAAGAATTAAGAGTAAGACGGAGAATAGGATAGCAGATGAACAAGGAGGCTTTAGGAAAGGTAGGGGGTGTGTGGACCAGGTGTTTACAGTGAAACATATAAGTGAACAGTATTTAGATAAGGCTAAAGAGGTCTTTGTGGCATTTATGGATTTGGAAAAGGCGTATGACAGGGTGGATAGGGGGGCAATGTGGCAGAGGATAGTGAGGCTCAAGTTAGAGTATGTAGGGAAGAGGGAAATTATTTCCCAGTAAAAGTAGGCCTTAGACAAGGATGTGTGATGTCACCGTGGTTGTTTAACATATTTATAGATGGGGTTGTAAGAAAAGTAAATGCGAGGTTCTTGGCAAGAGGCGTGGAGTTAAAAGATAAAGAATCACACATAAAGTGGGAGTTGTCACAGTTGCTCTTTGCTGATGACACTGTGCTCTTGGTAGATTCTGAAGAGAAGTTGCAGAGATTGGTGGATGAATTTGGTAGGGTGTGCAAAAGAAGAAAATTGAAAGTAAATACAGGAAAGAGTAAGGTTATGAGGATAACAAAAAGATTAGGTGATGAAAGATTGGATATCAGATTGGAGGGAGAGAGTATGGAGGAGGTGAATGTATTCAGATATTTGGGAGTGCACGTGTCAGCGGATGGGTCTATGAAAGATGAGGTGAATCATAGAATTGATGAGGGGAAAAGGGTGAGTGGTGCACTTAGGAGTCTGTGGAGACAAAGAACTTTGTCCTTGGAGGCAAAGAGGGGAATGTATGAGAGTATAGTTTTACCAACGCTCTTATATGGGTGTGAAGCATGGGTGATGAATGTTGCAGCGAGGAGAAGGCTGGAGGCAATGGAGATGTCATGTCTGAGAGCAATGTGTGGTGTGAATATAATGCAGAGAATTCGTAGTTTGGAAGTTAGGAGGAGGTGCGGGATTACCAAAACTGTTGTCCAGAGGGCTGAGGAAGGGTTGTTGAGGTGGTTCGGACACGTAGAGAGAATGTAGAGAGACAGAATGACTTCAAGAGTGTATCAGTCTGTAGTGGAAGGAAGGCGGGGTAGGGGTCGGCCTAGGAAAGGTTGGAGGGAGGGGGTAAAGGAGGTTTTGTGTGCGAGGGGCTTGGACTTCCAGCAGGCATGCGTGAGCGTGTTTGATAGGAGTGAATGGAGACAAATGGTTTTTAATACTTGACGTGCTGTTGGAGTGTGAGCAAAGTAACATTTATGAAGGGGTTCAGGGAAACCGGCAGGCCGGACTTGAGTCCTGGAGATGGGAAGTACAGTGCCTGCACTCTGAAGGAGGGGTGTTAATGTTGCAGTTTAAAAACTGTAGTGTAAAGCACCCTTCTGGCAAGACAGTGGTGGAGTGAATGATGGTGAAAGTTTTTCTTTTTCGGGCCACCCTCCCTTGGTGGGAATCGGCCAGTGTGATAATAAAATATATGTATATATATATATATATATATATATATATGTGTGTGTGTGTGTGTGTGTGTGTGTGTGTGTGTGTGTGTGTGTGTGTGTGTGTGTGTGTGTGTGTGTGTGTGTGTGTGTGTGTGTGTGTGTGTGTGTGTGTGTGTGTGTTTTAAGTATATCTAACCTTTTAGTACATTTCCAGGAATAAATACATGCAAAAGAAAATTTGAAAGTATATTTTATCTGAGTTTGTTGGGCACGGAAGTGAGCCCTGAAACATTAATTACCATTCAAATAGATTTTTTAATTAAGTGCTTTTAACATTATTTTGGACACAATTTTCATAATGGACCTGTCTCTTTTATATACTTTCCTCTAAATAAATGGAGCGGTTGAGTAATCTGTAGTACACTATGTTATCGTGTCATCTTGTTTACTGTGCTCACGCTGTTGGGTAGTTTGTTTTGGTTATCTCAATGGAGATTGGCTATATGTTGTGACGTAGCTGCGAGAGGGGGATATGTTTTCATTGGCTAGATTTTACAACGTGATTACATGATGTGACTATAGGGTTAGGCTTTGTTTGGTTATCTGCCATAAAACACTGTGGGACAGCCTCCCACAGCAAAGCGAATGGAAGTTCATGCGTTTTATGTATGTGATGGATGTGTTTCATACCGTCGAGAACGGTATGGTTTCATACCTTTGGGGATGGTCCTCTTATACCTTTGAATCGATATCCCAGTTATCGAATTTTCCCAACTGTTTGCCTCTTAAATCTTCATTCTCTTCGAATGTTTCCATTTTGTGATATATATGAATTGTTCTCGATTTGGTTACGTTAGTTTTGGATATATTTAGTTAAGCTAATGAATATCAACCTTGTATTTATATCTAATTAATCAAACGAAAATATGGGTACCGCACCTCTTCGAGCGTACGTTGTCACTCAAACGTTGAAGAAAATTCAAAGTTGTGTATCCTGAGGAAGCACAATCACACCAGAGTGGCTGGGGTGTATACACACCTTAAGCCTTAAGGGATGCATGGCAGCGAGTGATGTGGAAGAAAGTGTAGACATCCACGAAGAAAAATCCTTTATAATGTAACTCAATAAATATCTTTAAATACAAGTGTTGTGCTGAACAATTTATAGATAGTTCAAGAAAAGATAAACTTGTACTGTCACAAAGCATATATCTACATTTTTTTATTGAAAAAAAATCAGAGACTTTTGACAACCCTTTTGAGTGTTGTCAAAGAGACAATTTATCCATTTAAATGCATGAAGTGAGATTATATCCTCCGTTACATTACATAATTTGAGCTCACTGAAGAAAGACAAATATTTTTTCTCTAAATATATCTGGTTGACAAAAGCCAATTTTATGCCACATTTTATGTGTTCTTTTTGAAATTGTGTATTTTTTTCATATATTAGTGCTTGACTATTAGTGAACGAGTTGGCATTTTTTCCTTTTTGAATATCATATAAATGTTTAAAACTCAGTGAAAAATCTAGTTCACATCTGCTTTCAGTAAAACGTATGAACATTAAACTTAAACATCTCGATTCTTAACTTTTAGCAAGAATAAATTATTGTGTATACATTACCTGATAAGATTTTGCCGTCGAAGCGGCTAGTTTATTGTGCATCTCATATCCATCCTGTGGACGGTAGCACAAAAGAATATGGATACACAAAAGGCCTAAGAACTAGGCCCTAAATGGGTTAACAGTAGTACATCTGGATTTAAGTTTCTAGTTGACTTTCTTGTTGTAAGCAAATTTAGGAAATTTGCTTAATATGCCTGGTAAATTATTGTCGTTAATATCTTGACATATCACATAGATTATTATAATATGTGTCTCTATATTCTTTAGTAAATGAGAATTAAGCATATAATGTTCAAAATAGTGTTCATAGGGCTGGCCACATACTTTGCATTTGTTTTGGTCATCATCTGTGTGTGAGCCAAATTGTCAGAAACACTTATAACCAAGCCTGAGCCTGGATACTACATCAGTCAGTCTGTTCACATTGCAAGTTGCTCCATAAACGTACTTATCTACGTTGAAGTTATCATAGTGGGTGATGGATATACTCAGGCTTCTAACTGCCTTCCTTTAACATTGTTTCATAAGTTATTTCCCTCCTGATATTATTGCTAATGCAATAAATAAATACGCCGAACTTATATTCTACATTTTCCTTCGGGGTACTTTTTTGGGTTAACTTAACAACTTTATCATGAAGGAGTAATACAGTGTGTGATGGAATCCATAACAACTGTACATTAATAAATTTTTCCCGGTTCTTTTAGTACATTACCTGGAGTGGATAAAAACATACTAAATTCTAAGAGGGCACGAGAGTTAGGGGCGATGGAGGTAGAAGGGAGGGAGGTAAGAAGGAAGTATGGGGAGGGCTGGTCGAGTTATTATGCGGGAAAATACGTCAAGAATGTTGATTAGACTACGCTTTCCCAAGTTTCCCTTCCTTTCCCTCCTACGTTGCCTCATCACGTCACTCTATATGCTTCCATTTTGCTATCCGAATCCCTCCATTCCTCTAACTCACCCTTGCACCCATGCCTTTAACACTATTCTATTGATCTCATACTTTTTCCTGAGTATCTACCTCATTCCTATTCGTATCTGTCTTCCGGCGCAACACTTATCATATCATTTCCCGCTATCTTATTCCCTTTCATCTAAAGTCTGGACCTCTCCTCCTCAACTGCTGACTATCCTTCATTCCCCTTAACTCTCTCCATGCTCCTATCCTCCCGTTCCTACAGTCATCCCCACTCGCCCTTAATATACTCCACGCTTTTATCATTCCCAAGTATACCTTGTCCTAATCAAAAAATTCTTTCAATAACAGTTTTTTCCCATCTGTTCTATTTCTTTCCATTTGTGCACGTATTTATCTATTTTTTCCTATGTTTATTCAGACCGTACTATTGTTTTTCCCCTCAGTTTCTTTCCCCTTCCTTCATAAGTTGTCTCAGTCCCTCTTAATCTTTCCCCACTCCCCCTTCCATCTCCACATCTGTCTCCAAATCCATAACACCCTACAACAAATCCCTCACTCACCTCTCCCACGCAAATCAACAATTAATGGCAACCTTTATCTAAAGTCATTAATAATGTCACAGTTAGGTAACATGTCTGACAAAACAGGTAAAGGTCAAATGGTTGTTTACGTCTTCGCTGTTTCTTTTCTCTCTTTGACAGGAATCACTGCTTGTGCCTTTCAGTCTGATCACACTATCTTATCTATCAGCTAATCTTCCAGCTAATGTTCTCAGTGAATTTCTGTGCTAACACTGATTTGAGTGTTAAGAGCGATGTTTACCTTCGATCAAAAGCGAGTACGCCAGCAATTTATCTGTCAAAAAGTAAAGTGGTTTTCGCTTGTCAATTGTCTGCTGCTGAGATTTCCTCCTAGTCACCAGCAAATACCTAGAGTTGCATCCTCACATAACTCAGCCCTGGCAAGGAATAATAACTCAGAGGTACCTATAAGAGTGAAAAAACAGTCGTGTTATTTGATGAAGGACTCGAGTGAGAGACTGGAAGGCTATTGATCACAGCCACACCAGACCTGGTCATAAAGCCTCACTAGATCTGATCAGCAAAAACACCAGACCAATTCATCGAGATTACGCCAGGTCTGGCAATCAAGATATTATCAGACCTACTTATGTATATCTATATGTGGATTCCTCAGTCCTCGTTCTACGAAACCCTTGGGTTTCATAAGGGCTTCAAAGTGTTCCGCGCGCGCGGAGAATTCGTAGCTTGTAGATTGGAAGGAGGTGCGGAGGGGTTATTGAAGTGATATAGACATTTAGAGAGGATGGAGCAAAAACGGATGACTTGGAGGGTGTATAAATCTGTGGTGAAGAGGAGGAGGGGTAGGAGTCGTCATTGGAAAGGTTGGAAGGAGAGGGTAAAGGAGCTTTTGTATAAGAGGGGCTTGGACATCCAGCTAGCATGTGCTAATTCGAAAGACGTGGAGGTAAGTGGCTTTTATGACTTGAAGTGCTGTTGGAGTGTGAGCAAGGCAGAATTTATGAAGGGATTCAGGGAAACCGGTTAGCCGGACTTGAGTCCTGAAGATGGCAAATATGGAACTTAGCACTTTGAAGGAGAGGTGGGGCTATTGCAGTCTGGAGGGGCATCAAAGCAGTAGTGTCTTCACGCCTCTGGCAAAACGGTGATGAGTGAGGAATGATGAATGCGTTTTTTTTATCGGGTCATCCTACCTCGGTGGGAGACGGCCGTCGTGTTAAATTATATATATATATATATATATATATATATATATATATATATATATATATATATATATATATATATATATATATATATATATATATATATATATATATATATATATATATATATATACACACACACACACACACACACACATATATATATATATATATATATATATATATATATATATATATATATATATATACATATACATATATATATATATATATATATATATATATACATATATATATATATATATATATATATATATATATATATATATATATATATATATATATATATATATATATATATATATATATATATATATATATATATATATATATATATATATATATATATATATATATATATATATGTATGTATAATATACCTATTGGTAAAAAAAAATGAAAAGATGGGGTAGTAGGGAAGTCGAATATTCAAACGCCTTCATGAAGAAATCCAAATATTCTTCCTTGAAGGCTTTTTATCCACTTCTCCGAGGATATGGGTCCCACAATTTACACCAGAGGTGGACCCCATTATATATATATATATATACATATATATATATATATATATATATATATATATATATATATATATATATATATATATATATATATATATATATATATATATATATATATATATATATATATACATATATATATATATATATATATATAAGTAATGCTGAAGGCGGCTGAGTGGTCTCTGCGGCTGAGCGGTCCATGCGGCTCAGCGGTACCTTCCTGAGTGGTCCCTCCTGAAAGGGGTGCGGCTGAGCGGTCCCTCATGAGCAGTCTCCTTCCGCGCCCCGCGTGCACACGCGCTCGAGCGCCTGCCCGTCCGCGCCGACCCGCGACCTTGACCTCACCCTTGACCACCTCACCCTCGACCACCTCACCCTCGACCACCTCACCCTCGACCACTTCACCCTCGACCACCTCACCCTCGACCACCTCGCCCTCAACCCCCCACCCACGCCCCCCACCCACTCCCCCCACCCGCGCCCTGTGCGCCCGCCTGACCGGTGCCCCGCCCAACCAGCGCCCCGCCCGACCAGCGCCCACCCCACGCCTTCTGCAGCGCCTTCTGCAGCGTCGTCCGGAACGCCCCCGCCCCCCGAATTTTTTTCCGATTTTTTTTTGAATTTCATGTGCTCTCCATCTCCTTGGATCAAACTTTTGAGGTTCCCCCTCCCACTTTCACCCCATCCCAATTTTTTTCGATTTTTTTTTTTGAATTTCATTTTCTTATGATCTCCTCGGATGAACACCCTCCCTTACACCACCCCCACCCAAAATTTCTGCTCCATCTCCTCGGATCAAGTTTTTCTCGATAATACAAAGACTCCATCTCCTTGGATCAAGTTTTTGGGTTTCCTCCTATGGGTACCCCTCCCACCACACTTCCACCCCAAATATTCCTGCTCCATCTCCTCGGATCAACACCCTCTAAACCATACATTTCTCCTCCACTTCCTTGGATTCCCCCTCTATGGGGTTTCGAAATTTCTTATGATCTCCTCGAATCAACACCCTCCCCCCAACACCACCCCTATTCCAAAATTTCTGCGCCATCTCCTCGGATCAAGTTTTTTGGATTCCCCCCTCTGGGGGTAAGTATTCAAAATGGACTCCCACTTTCACCCCAAATATTCCTGCTCTACTTCCTTGGATCAAGTTTTTTGGATTCCCCTCTCTGGGGGTAAGCATTCAAAATGGACTCCCACTTTCACCCCAAATATTCCTCCTCCATCTCCTTGGATCAAGTATTTCTCCTCCATCTCCTCGGATCGAGTTTTTGGATTCCCCCCTCTGGGGGTAAGCATTTCAAATGAACTCCTCCTATGGGGCATGGTACTTTCTCTTACTACAGGGCTAAACAAGTGTGACGTCACCCCACCTGTGTTTACTCGGCGGTCAGTTAATACCCACAACAATCCACAATTTCTTTACAAAATACAACACAAGTCTAGACATTTTTCTCGTTTTAACTATTTCATTAGAAAAAGTCACCACAACACTTACAACTTATAACCACTTTTCGATAAATTCACTAGTCACAATTTTACATATTACGAAGTTAATACGCACACACACTTCACTTTACTTTGAACACCTTCAAAACACTCTCATAAATCATTTGAATACTCACAAAAGCACCTTTGAACATTTCCAAACAACACTAAAATATTTCCAAGACAACATTTTGAATACTCCCAAATAAGATTTGACATCTGTAATTTATCTACACTTACATATTTCATTAAATTAC